>NW_010521153.1:53570-99014 GCF_000687285.1 Phaethon lepturus
TATCTCCACCCATGAGTTTTTTCACTTTCCCTCGTCCGAGTCTCCCCCCCATCCCCCCGTGTGGGATTGAGCAAGCGTCTGCGTGGGGCCTAGTTGCGGGCTGGGGTTAAACCACAACAGTGCCAAAACTGGCACTTGGCCTCTGCTGCTAATGGGATTGAGCCACACTGATAGTAAACATGTATCCTTCCTTGTGTCTCACCTCTGTCTGCTGATTTATTTTTTTCCAGGAACAGAATGCTGCAGCATTCCCCCTCTCCCGAAGGAGTGACTTTGTTGTGTGACTTGTGGTGGATTCTGTGGTAACTCTGAAAATACTCACGCAGTTAGATACGGGGAATTAATGGCAAGGATTTTAGTGTCTGAACTGGAGGAACAGATAGTTGTACTGTTGCTTCTCTCTCTCTCTGAATGTAAGGAGGAAGCTAGGTCAAATCCACAAAAAATAGCAAAAGCATTTTTCATGCACATATAACTGTGTCTAAATAAAGCTTTTACAGCTAAAGAACTATTATTAATCTGAGAAATTCAGTGCTTCTAAAAGACATATTCCCAACTAAATTAGTTCTCATTTTTGTAGCAGGAAGGCTCAAATCTACATTAAAGTATTTTTATCAAAAACAGGTTAAATATAAATTCAGATGGAAGTTGTATAGAGGTACATATTTAGCAGGTTAATGTTTATATTAAATATTCAAGCTTTTAAATCTGGATTATTGATCAAAGTGTTCTTTACTTTGCATGTATTTCAGATAGTCTTCAGTGATACTTATGTAGGATTTCAGAGGACTTGGGTTGTGTTGGGGTGTAACCTAGAGCTCAGTACCTGCACAGAAGGACCATAGGAAACACTGTGTGTGAAAAACTGTGTCCAAGGTTGACTTTCAAGAAATAGAGTGTGTACATGCTCAAAGGAGAAGAGAGTAATGTAGCAGTTTGGGCTGGTAAGGGGGAAGGAAAAGTGTAAGCTAGGCTAATAATGTCGCTACAAAAATCATTAAAATACAACTATTAAATTTCTAAATGCTACATTTACTAAATGTGTTTCAAGAGTAACCCCAAACGTTCATATTCTTAATTCTCTTTGGCACTTTTGATAAACTCCTTTAGAATTTCATGCTCCTTGAAATTTGGTGGGCATTTGTGATTCATTAAAAAAAATGCCATATGTTGCTGGAAGCCATGAATATATTTGTGAAGAGATACAAAGCTCTTAAAGCTCAAAAGTATCTTTATAGATCTCAGTGACCGGGTTTTACCTTGGAAATGTTATTGGGGTAGCTCAGTGTAATAACAAACCAGTTGTTTAGGTATGGGTAACATGAAGTTTTTCAGAAGTATAGCTGTGTGTTTGGGTGTAGTGACATTAACGTAGGGTGATTTAAGTTCTTCAGTCATGAGAGATTATACAGTGGTTAGGGAAATTTAAGGTGGTGGGAGAAACCTAGGTTATTGTTTTTAACTGTGAACCTGTAACCTGTTTGTTTTCCTGTATTTGGTGTGTTAATTCTGAGCATATGTCATGATCTCCTTTTCCATGGTATGTAAAAATACTGTTTTTTGTTACACATAGTTTGCTTAAAATTCATTGGGCGGTTCTGTGTACATTGATGTCCGGTGTTTGTGAACTGTGTATCTGTAGCCCCTGTTGCTTGCATTTGCAAAACAATGGAAAACTGTTGAAGGTCAAAGCTTATGTCTCATGATAACCTGTAATGTGAGTATGAACAGTGCATTCGGGCTTTTTAAACTTATCCTTTCCTTTTTTATTTATTCTTTGTGTATATCTTAACAAGGAAAAGCTTTGGCTTTTATCTTTGAAGCGCTCTGAAAGCAGGACTTCCTATCTTGCCTAGATTGATGAATTATAACTCAGTTTCACTGTCTTGAGACAGACTTTTGCCATTCTCTTACCTTCAGCTGAGGGGCTGAAATCTATCAGCGAGAGCAGTTTAGGGCTATCTGTCATCTGCCTTTTCAAACTGTCCTTCCTGAGATCCTGCTGGAGCTCCTGCACACGCCGTGTTCACAGCCTAAAAGGACTTGGTACAAAATAGAAATTCAGCACTTGTGCTGTGAGACCTGGGGCATCTGAATGTCAAACTCTATCTGATGAAATTGCATTCTTCTCCTGCTTTAATGGGATTGCGAGGATAATATAGTTTAAATTTACAGTTGTTATAAGGGTAAGGTCAGCAAGTACATCAGAGATAAATTGGAATTGACCCTGTTTTCTTTTCACTTGAGCTAATTTACTGACTTAATAGGCTGCCAGTTGCTCTGGATTCAGTGTATGACTAAGTTGTGTGACAGGTTGGGTTGTCTTAAAGTTTTTTTTTTTTTTTTTTAAATGGAATATATGACTATATATGACTTGTATACGTAAAATATTTAACCCTTATTTTTTTATATATACAAAGTGTATATGTATGTAATGTATGAAGATAAAATGTCATATAAAACATTAATTTATAAACATTTCATATATATAAAAATTCATATATGTCTGTATATATATATGTATGTCTGTATATATGAAAAAGATGCCGCCTAAATACTTCTACCTACAATGTCTTCCCTAGGAAACCTTATTGTTGAGTCCCTGAACTCATCACATTTTGTATGGGATTAATTTTGCTAATGTTTTCACAGAATCACAGAATCATTATTAAGATTGGAAAAAACCTTTAAGATTATCAAGTCCAACCATCAACCCAACACCACCATGCCCACTAAACCATGTCGTGAAGTGCCACGTCTACACGTTTTTTGAATACTTCCAGTGATGGTGACTCTGCCACCTCCCTAGGTAGCCTATTCCAATGTTTGATCACCCTCTCAGTAAAGAAATTTTTCCTGATATCTAGTCTAAACCTCTGTTGGTGCAATTTGAGGCCATTTCCTCTCATCCTCTCACTAGTTACTTGGGAGAAGAGACCAGCACCCACCTCGCCACAACCCCCTTTCAGGTAGTTGTAGAGAGTGATAAGGTCTCCCCTCAGCCTCCTCTTCTCCAGACTAAACAACCCCAGTTCCCTCAGCCGCTCCCCATAAGACTTGTGCTCCAGACCCCTCAACAGCTTTGCTGCCCTACTCTGGACACGCTCGAGCACTTCAACGTCCTTCGTGTAGTGAGGGGACCAAAACTGAACACAGTGTTCGAGGTGCGGCCTCACCAGTGCCAAGTACAGGGGCACGATCACTTCCCTACTCCTGCTGGCCACACTGTTTCTGATACAGATGGTCTTTGTGGCCACCTGGGCACACTGCCGGCTCATGTTCAGCCGGCTGTCAACCAGCACCCCCAGGTCCTTTTCCACCAGGCAGCTCTCCAGCTACTCCTCCCCAAGCCTGTAGCATTGCATGGGGTTGTTGTGACCAAAGTGCAGGACCCAGCACTTGGCCTTATTAAACTTCGTACAGTTGACCTCTGCCCATCAATCCAGCCTGTCCAGATCCCTCTGCAGAGCCCTCCTGCCCTCCAGCAGATTAATACTCCCACCCAACTTGGTGTCATCTGCAGACTTCCTGAGAAATATAAGTGGCAAGAGTCTGATGATTAACATTTTAATTTTTGTGGTATTTCTTACTGTCTCAGCTAGGAGTACCAGGGTTTTGTGATCATCTGGAACCTGCCCTGTTTTAGAAGGCAAATGGCAAAGGCTGCAGAGAAGCAGGGTACACCTCTCTCCCAGGCAACGTTTGTATTGTATTTCATACAATGCTTATAGGATAAACTTAATGTTGTACAGGAGCTGTGCCTCGCTTTATGTTCCCCTTCTTCCTCACTTCCTCTGTGTTGTTTTTCTTTCTGTTAGTGCTGACTCTGTCACAAATGCAGGAGTTAGCTGACTTGGGAGGAAGAATTTCTCACCAATCAGTTTTCATTGTGCAGAAAGATAATCTGCTGACTCTCCCAGCTCTGTATTTATTCTGAAATGTTGGTTGTTAGATTTTCAGGAAAGACAATGAGTTGATACCATCTTGAGCTCATTTTTGGAAGTAATCAAGGCTGAATGCAAAGATTTCCTGTTCATACCAGGGAACAGTGGTAGGAGTTCCTGAACCACTTTTCAGGAGTAATTGTAGCAACATAAGCAATCCAGTTGGTAGGATTCAGGTTGAGATGAAGATGTAGGTTGAGATGCTAGAGGATAAGGTTTATGTTATGGCTGTGTATGGTAATGAGTAGCTAGACTTGAGGAAAACCAGGTCATCCCTTTTGGGTTATTCAACCTACATGGTTTCCTTCAGTCTAAGTGGTTATGGTTAGTAGTTGGAACTTTGGCATATGCCCCCTGTGTATCAGGAGTGGCAGAAGAAGTCACCTAACTATTGCTTAGTGTTAGCTCTAATGACTTAGAGGGAGGGAAGGTATTTGGGTTTTTTGATTTTGTTTTGTTCTAGGCAAATTTCAGGGAAGGTATTGGTCAAGCAAAAGGCATATATAATAGTAATACAAGCAAAAGGATATGAGGAATAGTAGACTTTAGGAGAGAAGGCAGAAACACACTGATATGTAAACAGAAATGTGAGTTTACAATTTAGAACTTTTTACTTCTTCTGGAACATGAGTTAATTTAAAACGTATGAATTGTTAATACTTCACCTTTTTATTGTATTCCTTATTTTGCGTTGGATATGCTAATGGCAGTTAAGCTAGTGAAACCTACTTCTGTTCTATCAGAAAGCTGCTGCAGTTGTCAGACATTATTTTGTGACCATCTGTCACTTTTAATATTGTGTTGGCAAACCCCCAAACTGCTAATGAAGAAATGAATTCTAAGATCTGAATGGGCTGTGCTTGTATCAGAAAGCTTTGGTGGCTAGCAAAGCTAGCACAACAAAGACTGGGTCTAGACTAATTAGGCTATTCTAATATATGGGTTGTTCATGAAAGCACTTAAAACTTTAGTTGAAAGAATCTACAAACAAACAACAACAAAAAACCCAAACAAAAACCCCAAGAATTCCCTCTTGAGATTCAAATTGAGAAGTATTGCTAATCCCAGCTGTGTAATCAGAGCAATGTACCAGCTGTCCCAGACCTGGATTTGACAGCTGACTGCTGTAGGCAGAGCGATGAGTAGTAGACAACATGAGAGATCATTTTTCATGCTGTCTGGGGGAGAAAAAAAACACATAAAATATTTTTTTTTAATGGTTGCTCAGTACAGAATGAGAAAACGCTGAGGCAGCAGAAGCAGCAGCGTCCCTTCCTCACCACACTGAAAGCAGCAAAGTGCTGCATTGAATCAGTGTGTTTTTTTGGCAGATGAACTGTTCAGTTCTTGAAGATATGAAATAGGATATTTTTCTTTTTCAGTGTTTTGAAGGGATTGAGATACATGGGTTATGGTGGATGAAATGTTCTGGGTAGGCTCAGAAGGTGAGAAAAGGTAACTGCTTTCTTCAGAAGGAGAGGGAGAAAGTTTGCTTTAGGAAGCGTTACAGACCTTTCTGCATGGCCTGGGTCACCCAAACTTTCTGACCCTTTTGCAAAGTGTTTAACATGTGTGCTTAAGCGTAAATCGTTATTCCTGTAAGTGCATTCATAGATTCACAGGTGCACATCTAAATTATTTGTCTTTAGTCACCTGTGAAAAGAAGACAGTATATTTTTGAGGGGATAAATCACAGCTATTTTTGGAGTGCTCAGATGATTGCAATGATGGAAGCCACATAGGTTCTGGCATAAAACCCCTGCATTTTACCAGGTAGGACCTCTGTGCTGGATGCATTGCATTCTGTGGTGGCAACGGCCACGTGCTCCAAAGCTGGGTGGCTTCAATGGACGTGGTAAAAACTAATACTTCTAGTTCTTGGGAAAATTTCAGCATACCGTTATTTTTCAACTGTGTTTAACCAAAAAAAAAAAAAAAAACACAACCAAACCAACAAAAAAACCACACACACCAAAAAAAACCCAAAACAAAAAAAACCCCAACAAAACCCAACAGCTGATGATATTCTTAAATTGGAGAGTGTTTCCCTCTACACTTCTCTCATATGAAGGAAATCTCTCAAACTTTAATTTCAAGAAAAATGATTTGCTAAAAAATACCTGTTTGATTCCATAAGAATTCCAGAGCATTCACTTTTATCTTTATTGGTTAGAAATAAACATGAAGAGAAAGAGGTTGAACAAATGCCTTTTGCAGATTTTTTTCCTCTTAGGAGATATTATATAGCCAAGTACCCTGTAGTTCTATAAAGTGTAATGCTTTTTTGATCAAACCAAATTCTTGGTTTCTTCTTACTACCTGTGCATGAGTTTCACAATCTAATTACATATTATATGAAAAAGAACTTCCTACCTTCTAGCTCAATTGTGACTTTTTAATTTCATATAATGTCTTACTATATGCATTTTTAAATTTTTAATATATTTTTTTCTTTTTAAGGGCAAAGATTCCTAATGTTTTTATTTTCTCTGCGTACAAAAGTAACTTAAATGTTCTTCACCCTTCCAATCTTTCTTCTGTGAACTTCCTATAATTGTTTCTCAGTTGTCTCAGTAGAGACAAAACAAACTCATCAAGAAATCAAAACAAAGTTGTTGCAAAGTAGTAGCTTTAAAGCGTGAATTTCTGGGAAATTTGTAGCTTGGTGTGAGAATTAATATTACTTAATATTACTTTCAACAGTGTAATCATTTGTTCTGGTGGTATTTATGCTCCTTTCATTTTGATAAAGAAGTAATTGAAGGTGGTACCACATAAACTGTAAAGCTATTGGCCTTAACAGTGTTCTCATGCTGAAACTGTGTGGTCAGAGGCATCCAAGCAAACAAACACGAGTGGCAGAAACCTCATGCTTGACTTGCAGAATAGGATTATGGTTAGAAACTAAGTGCTAGAAGTCTGGAAGGAAATACATAAAATGGATAGTAGTACAGAAGGCCAACAGCGTCCTGGCCTGTATAAGAACTAGTGTGGCCAGCAGGAGTAGGGAAGTGATCGTGCCCCTGTACTTGGCACTGGTGAGGCCACACCTTGAATACTGTGTTCAGTTTTGGTCCCCTCACTACAAGAAGGACGTTGAGGTGCTGGAGTGTGTCCAGAGAAGGGCAGCAAAGCTGGTGAGGGGTCTGGAGCACAAGTCTTATGAGGAGCAGCTGAGGGAGCTGGGGTTGTTTAGCCTGGAGAAGAGGAGGCTGAGGGGAGACCTTATCGCTCTCTACAACTACCTGAAAGGGGGTTGTGGCGAGGTGGGTGCTGGTCTCTTCTCCCAAGTAACTAGCGAGAGGATGAGAGGAAATGGCCTCAAATTGCACCAACAAAGGTTTACACTAGATATCAGGAAAACTTTCTTTATGGAGAGAGTGGTCAAGCATTGGAACAGGCTGCCCAGGGAGGTGGTGGAGTCATCATCACTGGAGGTATTTAAAAGACCTGTAGATGTGGTGCTTAGGGACATGGCTTAGTGATGGACTTGGCAGTGCTAGATTAAAGGTTGGACTTGATGATCTTAAAGTTCTTTTCCAACCTAAATGATTCTATGATTCTAGACATTGAAATCTTGAGTAATTCTATTTCTGCTGTGCAAAGAACGTTCTCCAGCTTCACAAATCAGTGGAAATTTTTACAAGGTATATGCTGCTGAGTTACCATTAAAATATTCTCAAACTTTTCCCACAGCAGTTGGAGATAGGTAATAAATTGGCATATGTTATCTACAGAATCTGCCAGGAGAAAAAATTCAAGGCTTAAAATCTGGACAGTTTTAGTGATTAAAAAGAAGTGTTTCTTTCAGTCTGATATTGGAAGAACTACTGTCTGAATTTGCTTTTGGCAAAAAAGGCATGGATGAGCCTTTCTTTTAAGCAACTGATCTAAGTTTATTTTCGTTAACAATTTATTGTTGACTGATTGTTTAGCTTTCCTAAAACAACCTTAAGAAATAATTTTCTGAATCGCTTCTTAATTTAGGTGAGTAAGTAGTACAATTTGAAAGTGATTTATTTGAAAGAAAAAGCCATGAAACAAGACCAGGGTTTTTATTAAATCAAAAGTATGAATATTGAAGTTCTGTTGCATAAGTGACTCTTCACATGACAAAATTTATTTGCAATAAATGCCCTAAAAATAATTGTGATTTTTTTTTTGCTACCAGTCAGCCACAAGCAAGGGAGAAGGAAGAAGTTGTTAGTGTTTGTTTTTCTTTTTGATGGCGAATGGAAGCATCTTTCCTATTTAGCTCCACAGTTACATTCTACCTAGTGCTATAGCTTTCCGCCAACCCTGAATGTTCAGCATTTATTCCCTACTTCATTTTGATACGCTTTCTCCTTTTTAAAAGGAAGGAATTTTTTCTGCCAAGCGTTTGAATTTGGAATCTGCATCCTTTGTTAGCTGGAGATTTTTTTTTTATTATTATGTGTTACCTGCTTACACATCATATATATTTCTGTGGGATGTTAATTTTGAGTAGTTGCTTGGCAGACAAGATAGAGGAGGTACAACACTCAACAGAAGCATTTCCATTATACTGTCTGAGTAGATGCAATATTTTCTTTTTAAATGAGGGAACAGTACAAAAATGAAGTGATATAGCCAGGCTGTAATAACTACAGTCATGCAGCTAAGCTAAGGTCACACACGGAATGGTCACGTCTCTTATGCATCTGCCTCCTTGAAATACCAGGAGTGTGGAAGGGAGGCTGTTCTCCTCCTTCACTTCATCCACAGAAAAGTCTCATTTCACAGCTGTGGATTTAAATGATGAAGAATGGAATCACAACTGGAGCTTTGGTGTCTTTGAGTTGTGAGGGAGCAAGCAGGGAACTGGAAAGTGGAGTCATTAGAATTTAGTCTTGCTCTGTGCAATTTTGCTGAAGATGGTTAATAATATTGTCTTGAAATGCTGCTGTAAAACCAGTGTTTTGTGTTCCTCTCACCCCTTCTGAAAGCAAACAGGTTTAGTGCCAAAAAGCCTGTGTAACACACTAGTTACTGGATGCAGACTCATCCTTAAAAGAGTTGTAGTGCATGGTAAAGGTGACTTGGTAGACTACTGCTTGTAACTTTTCCTGACAAACTCATTACTGAACATAATCTTTGACATGAAACCCTGAATGAATTCACAGCTGTGAGAAGAGTTAGCGGATATGCATAGAGTGAGGGGCTGGAGTTTAAAATATAAATGGATGATTTACTTTGATAGTAGCTATATGTATGCAAATCTTTGGAAGCCTTCCCTACATAAAAGCAAAACCTGATAACTTCATAGGAATAGCTTTTTTATGGGAAGTTTTATGAAAATGTTGCATTCTGTTGGTAAGCATAAATCAGCTCTGTGAGACAGGCTGAAGTGCTGCAACTTATTTTGCAGAGGAAAATAATACATTGAGCTTGGCAACTAGAATATTCATAAATCACCTTTAATCTAATCTCATATATATATGTGTATATATATATACACATAGTTAAATGCTGAGGTGGACAGACTGCTGCACGTGCATTCCCTTTTGCTGCCATTTCCAGTACTCAAGCAAAGTGTTCTCCTGTGTAGATGGTTTGAAATTTGAAAGCTCCTGTCTCTCTGAACAGTGTCAAAACCCTAAAAAGCACAGCTCAGGTCTCTAGACTTTCTCAGAAAGTGTTTCTTCCTGATGCATGAGCTGGAACGCTAACCTCATTCAGCTCATCTGGCCTGTGCCCCATGCTTTTAAAATAGAGTTGGTGCTTATATCTAAAATGGGAAAGTTTAAAAGTAATGTATAAAATACATTAATGTAACCAAATGTGTGATGATTCTCATCTCAGAAATGCTTCTCAATAGCTGTGGCAGCACCCAGCTTGCAGCAGCTATCAGTGCATTTCCTTGTGTGTGAAAATGTACTTCAAATAACCCAAAAGTTTCAAAGTACTTTGCTTGTGCAGGTTGTTATCAAATAATTGAATTTGTAATTTTGTAGTTTACTCCATGAGTATAGTTGTCTCAGGGATATGTCCCAAGAGATGCTTTTGTTTTTTCTTGAATGACAATCTAAGTGCTGCGCTCAACCACCCTAATGAGTGGGCTGAGCATACGACTGGAGAAAGGAGCTCTTACTGACAACATGTTCCCTTTAGATTCGGTTAGAGCAGTAAATAAAAGGTACATAATTTACATAAGCCTATTAAGTGGTATTCTCAAGGGGAATAGCAATATTTTCCAGTGCTATTTTCAGTGCTGACAGCTGATCCATTTAGAAATTAGATATTAAAAAGGGTTCCAGTGAAAGGATAAGGTGGATTGGCTTTTGTGGCTGTTAGACAGCAGCATCAGGAAAATGCGGAAAGTGTTAAGTCCTGTGAGCAATCAGTGCCCAGTCTCATAATTGTCTGGAGTAAATGGAAAAACAAGCTATAACAGTACTGTCTTACATTTGAAGAGTAAGATGATGTCCTGGTTTCAGCCAGGGTAGAGTTAATTTTCTTCACAGAAGCTAGCGTGAGGCTATGTTTTGGATTTGGGATGAGAAAATGTTGATAAGGTGCTGATGTTTTGAGTTGTTGCTGAGTAGTCAAGGACAGTCCAGCTTCTCATGCTGGCCTGCAGCGAGCAGGCTGGGGGTGCACGGGAAGCTGGGAGGGGACACAGCCAGGACAGCTGACCCAGGCTGGCCAAAGAGATATTCCATACCATATAACGTCATGCTCGGTATATATATTTGTGTGGAGAAAAAAAAGCATTTGTGGTTTATGGTGTTTCTTGGAGTGGCAGATTGGAAAAGTGGCGATATATCATCCTTGTTAAATAGAAAGCTTCTGTATGCTGTCTCTTTACAAAGGGACTTGTAGAGTAACTTGACTTGGTAAAACTCTATGAAAAGGCAAAAGTAAACTTTCCTTTGTCTTTATATCGTTGTTTCCAGTTTCTCATTTAGGGGTCCCCCATAGAAGGTCCCCCATTGTGTTACCTTACCATTCAAGAGGGTGACACAGTGGTAAGGTTGGCCAACGTTTATGAGTCACTGTCTCCCAAAAATAAAAAAGATTTGTTGATAAGCACAGTTATGAAATAAGTATATCAAAATCCTCCTTCTTTCTTCAGAGATGGAAAAGTAGTCTAGCCTGAACTGTTTGGATGCCAATATGTGCTCAAAATAGAGCTTTAAAATTTGTCTAGGATGTCTCAGAAGCAAATGTTTGGGTCTTGTTGTCTTTTATCACAAATGTGTGAAGAGTTTTTGGTACAAAAGTTTTTGAAAATGTTGACTGGTATAGAAAAATGAGCTCTAGAGACAAAAAGAGAAAAGACTTGGACTGTTTTAAACCCCTTCATTATTCTAAAAAAATATTTGTCACAGCTTAAAAAGCAGATTTTAATTTGCAGAATAGCGAAAATGTTATTCAAAGTCAACATTGGATTGTACTCCTAGGGTTTGAAATTATGATTTTATTAATACTGTGTAATTAAAATGACAAGTGGAAAATTAGGACTTGGCATTTGGGAATAGTTTTATTGATATATTCCATGATATGTTTTGCGTGCTTATGCAGCCTGCAAGTGTGCATAACTTCTCAGACTTTTGGCCGTTTGTTGAAACTTAAATTAATGACAGCCTTTTCAAAAGATACTACAGAATAGTTAGTAGTAGATACTGACTTTGTGAGAATGATTAAGCTCTGGTCTCTTCACATACTCTGAAATACTTGCATAGGTGTCACGGAAATGTTTTAATAACTATAATTTATATTTGTTGAATGCTTTCTGATTTGAAAATGTGTCGCCTTTATGCCCAGAATTAATACATCAGGTTATTGTTGCAGCAGTTTTCAGTTCTGTACCAGTAAAATAGGCAGCTTCAATTCCTTCAATTCAATTGACTGCATTGCAACAGTTACTGAATTTGTCAAGTGAGACCGTTTTGGATTCAGCATGGAAACGCTTGCAGCAGGAGGAGCTTCAGACTTTGCCAGTTTACCTGCTGTTCTGTGTCTTAAATGGCAGGACTTTATCCTAAAGGCTGTCATTCTTTTAAGCACTTCCTTGATCTCTACTGGAATTCTCAGAGCTGCACAGTATCAAGATAAAATATTTTAAAAAATAAGTATTTGGAGAACAGTCAATTTGGAGAGCAGTCAATCACTGGAACAACCTTCCCAGGGAGGTGATGTAGCCCCCACTGCTGGAAGTTTTCAAGACGTGGCTGGACAATGGATAATCTCAGCCAGACTTCTTTTCCCATGGAAGGTTGGAACAGATGATCTTTCGAGGTCCTTCTGTGGTTCTGTTTTAATGTGGTTATGCGACAGATAGGTCATATACCTGGTGAGTGTGTATGTAAACTGAGGAGTATCAGGAGCTTCCCAAAGTATAGTCAGGGCTCCCAGCATCAGCTGTTCAGTGCAATGACCTTAACTTGCAGCACAGCCAGCGCTGCTGGATGCCTGACACAGCAGTCAGCTCCTGAACATGCCTTTTCTGGTATGGCACTTCAGGGTGAAGTAATCCGCTTTAATAAGCCAAAAAGCTTATAGTTATACTCTGCAAAAATTCTAGAGCTGATGGTTGAACAGCTTTTTACGTTAATGTGGCATGAACATGGCAGGCAGCACAGTCAAGCTTAAATTGTCCTAAGCTGAGCCACCACTGACTTCAGTCCTTAAGGGGATCTGATAAGAAGCCATGAGCAAGCCTGGCACCTGGGCTTGCTCTAAAGTGCTTAATCCTTTATTTCCTCTATTGCAGTGAAGCAGGCAAAAAGCAAATATTACTGCTTATTTCAGAAGACTTCTGGGATGGGTCTAGGATTATTGTGTTGCTGTCTTTTTTTCTTGATTTTGTGTCCAGTTTCAAGTGGAAATTGAAACTGGTGCAGACAACTGTGCGTCCTGGTTTAGATGCAGGTGCAAATGCTGGAGTTGAGATTGTAGTTTTCAAAGTTAGGGACCAGTGTTTTGCTTCTTCAGATTCTCATTTTTCCCATATGGCTTGATACTGTGCTGACTTCAGGAGATTTTTGGGGAAAAAAGTTTAGTTAAAAAAAAAAAAAAAAAAGTCTTATAGAAAACTTCATAATTACTGGACTGCCCCTAAAATAGAGTAGAAAATGTTGTATTCTTTTGTGCTTTTCATTACAAAAACAGCAACAGAACTAATTTCTGCTCTTTCAAAGATGTTAAGGAATGATAGGAATAGTTAAATTTCAAAATTGTTTTGAAGCTGGTTAAGTAAAAAGATCTTTAAGTTAACTGTTATCACTTTTTAAAAGAGCGTCTGTATGTACTTTATTCTTCTTGACTATATTACTTTGAATTATATGGGTGCAAATGAGTTAAAAAAAAAAAAAGAAGGAATTTTCTTTGGATTTTCTGAGACTGTATGGATTTTAACACCAAGCTGGAATGATTTGCTTGGTCTGTATGGCACATACACTTCCTAGTGCCACACATGGCTCTGTAGAAGGGTGGTTGGGAAAACCTGAAGCACTCATGGTCAAATCTGAAGTTATTTGTGAAGACTCATTTACTTGAAGGAATGGCTTATTGTTAAAATAGGAACTGAAGACATTTCTCATTCTACTGGTGGTGAATCTTCCCTTTCATGGTCTCAAACAGCATTACTTACTCTGCCTCACTTTCTTCTATTCCATACAACAATTATAACAAAATACTTGCCTAGATCAGTGTTATTTCCAGGTCAGTGGTGTGCTGAGTCAGCAGAATACTCAGACTTCAACTTGCCATTGACTTACCTGTCCCTGTGTTGAGTCAGCAAACTTAAGAACTAGGTCAAGACCCTTATACTGGGCTTAACTGTGAAGGCAAATTTTGCTTTATATGTGCTGCCGTACTTGTTCTGAGGGGTTTTTCAAGTGGTACTTCAGTGTTTTAGAGGGATATTTAGAGCTACTACATAAAATCACACAGGTTTGATTGTATTTTCAGAGCACCCAGTGCAATCTTTGTTCCTTTAAATGATGCCTTTATTTTCATACAATTTAAATGACAGAGACAGAGTGGGTCCTTAGAGAAATCCCTTGACCCCCAAGTTCATTGCAGACCAAGAACTGCTATGTTAAAATGCTATTCTGGTTTTTAAACTTTCTACCCTCCACAGTAATGAAGTTGAGATATGGATGAAACGTTTTATTTAAATTGCCTTTAGCTGTATATATTTAAGAAGTAGTGGAAAAAACTGTAAATTAAAGCAAATACTAGTTTGTATCCCCTGTGCCAGTGTCATTGTAAAGAAGTTGCTGCTGGAGTAGTGTAATACATATTTAATTTGGGGCCTTTTCCTCTCATAAATATTGATAATTTAGCTGATACCAAATGAAATGTTTGGAAGTTTAACTGTACAAAACTAAACTGAAAACTAGTTATGATGCGTTCTTAATTTGATGAAAATGTGGTGACTTAATGAAAACTGTTTTGAATAGGAGTTACTGATATTTATGAGGATTTTAAGCTTAAAGAAAAACTGTGGACCTTCCGGTATAGATTCTTAGTTTTCCCTCTTCAGTCTAGAGCTTTTAATGTGCTTAAAAGTAAAATAGGTTCTTTATCTTTTTCTTGCTGTTTATGTTTGTCAAGAGGAAATGATTTGTACTGCTATGGACATCTAAGTTATAAAAGTAAGTGATCTTTTTGTTGGTCAAGACCTGATGCATAGCTCGAGTGTTTTACTCCGTTTGCAGATTGGCTGCATACTTTGTGTTTTGCTTTCTTAGAAACAACAGCAGAAAATCTGCCATTCTTATGCTGAATCTTTACACCAATCATTCAGTGATTGTCCTCTCATCTCAAAAAGAGGAATGAACATTGGCTTCAGTACTGAAGTGTCAAAGTTGCCCACATCTTGCATGTGGGATGAGACTTATCTGGCTGATTTCCACCTTGTATTTCGCTGCAGCTAAAGTTTGCATGCCTTCCGCAGGGATGCACCGTGCGCTTTGTAGGTCACCCCGTCACCACGTGCAATCCAAGTCCATTGGGATGGTGAAGAACAGGGGAGAGTGTGTGGTGTGACCCGACAGCTCTGTGGGAGCTGGTGGGAAGCCAGCGCAGCCCTCACCAAGTGCTCTGGCCTCTTGTCTGTCCCTTGTGCAAGAAGCATCATACTGCATATCTTTATTGTTGGCCTCTTTCACCGGGAACGAAGTCCGCTGAGAATTTTATGTGCCTTTAGTTTTAAATAGTGCAAGGCATTTTCACTGATAGGGACACGATTCAATTTCTGCAAGGTTATAAAGTTCTGTTGTGCATTTTATAAACTTTAACAGAAGTATGTTTAATGTATGGGATAGTGAGTCCTTGATCGTGCAAGTAGAGGCCAGTACTTACCTGTCTGTTCCCCATTCCCGGATGCGCGTGTGTAATCAGATAAAGCTTTAAAATACTTGATTTGAGAAATTTTTTCTGACTATATGACATATTTAATATAGAGAAAATGTAATGGAAGAGTAGGATTCTGACAAAGGCACACTGCGCCCATGGAAAACACACCAGGGATTTTAATAACCTGGAATGCTCTTTTCTCTTTGCATTATGAAAAATGACACGTTTAAGCATCCAATCTCTAGAAGATTTTTGAGAATTCATGCTTGTTCTTTACCTATTCCAGGAGTGCTTTATATTCTTTGGAATTATTTACCATGTCAGGGACCTGATTAATCGAGATCTAATACGAGCATGTCCTAACATAGTTTGTTTAATTCTAGATATATCATTATCAACCTCTCTGGCAGGGCACCTCACTAACACACAGATGTGTCTCATTCATGTATGACTAAATTCCATCTCTAGTGTATTGCCTTTGTTTCTCCAAAATCCTCTGATCCTATTTTATTTAGTGTTCACTATTAGTGAGTTCAGCAAGCCTAATTCTTGTACATAGGGTGAATTTTGTGATAAGCGAAGTGGTTATGGATTAGTTGCATGGGAACTAATACTGCAGTTGGAAGAAGAACCTTCGTCATCAGGTTGCAAGGCTTTTTTTTTGGTGTGCACATGAATTTAGCTAGCAAATACTACATGATGCTGTCAGTGGTCTCTAGCCCTTAAATGACTGTTTCCACTAAAATATAGATCAGGATGTTAACACTTTCTCCCATATGTGACAGCACATAAGCAGGCTGTGTTCTGTAGAAGACTATATACCAACCTGGCACTGTGAGGGGAGAAGTGGGGATGTATAAACTGTCAAGACAGTCCTTCAAAGCCAACAGATTTCGCAGATTTTTCCATTCTTTCTTCTTGATAGCATGGAAGTACAGAATTACCTGCATCTGTAGCTGCAGAGGCAAGCAGTGTAATGCAGTAAGAGTCAATCTGCGGAGCAAACCCCATGTCTGCACTACATGAGAAGAGTTTTACTTTGATCTCATCTATTCCTGTGGACTGACTACCCATAAACAGTCAGAGCGTGTAAGGTGCGCTCCTGGGGTGCATCTGCAAGTCTTGTTTCACCCAAAAGGAATCCATTTCATGTGCTCTGAGACTACTCTAGTGTGCCCACCATGGTAGATAGGAATAATCAGAGAATAATTTCAAAAACATCCTTTCATGCAAACTTAGACATCACTGGAGACACACCCTGTAATGCTGATGGTGTATTTTGTGGCTTAGTTTAAATTATACCTGTTTTAGTACATACTTTTTTGTGGAGTAACATTTCTCTCTACTTATCACTGATGTTTATTCAGCACAAAATGCCTCTGCTCTACTGTATCAATTTACTTTCATTCTTAGATTATAAATTGATGAATATGTGTATACACATACCCACAAATATGCATGCACATAATTCTGGCCAAGAGTTTGTATATCAATTGGTGTTACAGTCTTGTTTCCTGTGACACAGTATAGTCCTGGTAGTGATTCAGGCAGGCATTCAGGATGGAGAGATGTCCCAGGAGTCATGATTAACAGCATACACTGTTATAATGTCTTTCCTGTACTGAAACCAGCTGTAACCGTTATCCTTTTCAGCTCAGTGTTGTAACTGCATTTCCCAGGACCAGGTTGTCTTCCTTTCCCTGCAAATGGAGGACTGCATTGTGCTTGGACAGGCTTTGGGAGACCTTTTCATGACTTACTACTCTCATTAGTCCTTGCCTTATGAGATTACTTCAAACAGTGGGACATAGTGACTTCTAAATGTATTGTTCTCTCCTACAAGGTCAGTGTTTTTTCACTGAATTTTTATGCAGTTCATAATGCAGTTCTCATTTTTGATATTGAGATGTTACTGTAATGTGACTTCTAATTTAAAGCAGACAAGGATTTATAATTGATTGCTCTAATTTGCTTATGAAAGCTTCCAATGTAAAATTTGAATACCCAAAGCTCCTATTAGATATTCAGTTGAAATTCTGTGCTTCCATTGGGGACATAAGAAATGGTAAGCTCTTAAAGGACAAGACTGGGATCATGAACGAAAAATGATGTCACAGCATGCCCAGCCCCAATCAGTGCATCCAAAAGTGGGGTTTACAGTGTACAGTTAACCTTGAATGATCTGCACTGGTGTATTTCATGGGATTTAAGCCTCCACACCAATATGAAATGTTGCTACTTCTCCAGATGCGTGTGTGGCTTTCTACGTGTGGAGCTGATAGTGCCTGGTGGTATCAGCCAAATGGGGATCATCTGCAAGGTCATGGGATTCTGGGAGCTAAGCAGGTTTTTTTTTTCAGTGTTTTACTTGAGGGTTTGTTGGGGTCAAGTAAAGCTATCAAATTGGCCTTTTACTCCAGGACTGCTTGTCAGTGCTGGTGGTAGGGGCAAAACAGGGAAAGTTTCTGCACAGCAGTTGCCGTATTAAGAATTCAGAGAACTCTTTAAGGTCTTCTCTAATACTAAAATCTGCCACAGCTTTTACAGGGAAGATAAGGCAGATGATGTAACTTCTCTGTTCCTTCTTGAACTATAGATACGTCACTGGAGGCGGGGGGAGAAATTAAATCTCTGGTTCTGGATAGAGACACAAAATGTTAAATGTTATTAGCTATCTAATGCAGTTTATAAAACAGCATAGTTTGAATTTAATAGTTCTACAGATTAAATTTACTGTACAGAAAAGTATGTTTCTAGAATACAGCTAGAAGGCAAGAAGATTCTACTTTCAGATCTCTGTTGAAACAATATTGGGTTTGTCAGGTCTTTGTATCCTTATCTGTCTTCCTGAATATAACTATTATTTCTATTCTGTAAGGTCACACTGAACCTTGTATGCCACCAGGATATTCGTCGCTATATGGTCCTTCAAAATTTTCTCCTTTGTCTTATTTTTTCTTCCAAGTCCTTCCTTGTATTTGGTTGAAATTCATGGATTCACAGCATTTTCTTTATGAACTGTTGAAATCTGAAAGAGTTTTATCATCTTGGAAATTTTTTTTTAGGAACACAAAGTCTTTGAATGGACTTTTGGGTTTCAGGATTCAGGTTCCTATGATTGCATAGAGAAGCACCATCCTTTCCTTTTCTCATTCCCCCCCCCCCTTTTTTTCTCCCAGTTCCATCTTAGGACAGGCTTAAGCTTCTTGCTTGAATTACTATTTGGGAAGCTGGACCTTTACTTCTCTAATGATTAAAAATTTCTTGTTTACGGATTTTTTTTTTTTTTTTAAAAGATTTAATTCATATCTATCTCTTCCTGCGCAGGCTATAGTTTTAAATATAAATAAGTTAAATTTTGTATTTACTTTCAATATTTTACAGGCATATCATTTGATTCTATGTTGTGTGAAGGAGAGTTTTCACAAGGGTTTATTATGCTACATACCCTCATCCCTGTGGTCTGTTTAACACGTAGGATTTGCTTGTGGTCACTTTGTACTGAAGCCGCTTCATACCTCTGATTATCTGTCTTGCTTTGTTCTGTATCTCTTGCAAAGGGTCTGTGTCTCTGAGGCAGGATAATCAGAGCAGATGTAGCTATCAGAATGCAGAGTGTATCATGAATATATAATGCTTAGTTTTCTGTTTTGTTCTTGATTTATTTGCCTTTTTGATTGCCGTTAAGTGGTTAGCTCATGTTTGAAAAATTAGGCACAGTGATTCTGGGATCTTAAAGTGGGCAGATCTCTTTAAGTGGGAGCACGTTAAGTGTGTGGATAGTGCTGTGTAGCCGTTTTTCTGTGTTATTTTGTGTTTTCTGTAATTCAGTACATAATTTTATCCTCAAATTGCTCGATATCACTGTGATACTTCTTTGTTTGTTTTCTGCAGATTTTTCTAACCTAGTTATTCACTCTTCTTCAAAATTTCTTGGGAATGTGTGGAGCAGTATAAATCCTAGCTTAAATCCTTGGAAGATCCTTTCAATAACCTTCCTATATTGTGAAAAATGTCCTTCACCCTTTTCAATAACTTAACTCTTTACCAATATATGAGGGAGTCTGCCCTCTCATCCTGCAGTATTTCTTCCTTTATGTTCTTTCCTGGTCTTTCCAGGCTGTGACTGCCTCCCTGTTCTTTTTCCTCAGCAAATACCTTTAACATGGCCTTTGTGCAAAAATAATTAGTTCAAATTCTGAAAATAACAATGCCAAGACTGATACTGCTGTTGCCGGAGTGATAAATGTGGGCAGTGGGCAGCTGAGCAGTGAGCAAGCAGGATGCAGACGGTGACTCCTGTGGGCGAAGCAGCTGTGGGAAGAGGAGCTCGGCTGTGCCAGCTGTGTGGAGCCTCTTGGTAGGAGTTCGCTGAGCTGGATTGGAGGCAGACAATCCTGAGCTGGAGGCGGATAATCCAGAGAGCAGCCGAGTGCCTGGAGATGGCCATCCACCAGCCAGGCAGATTC
Organism: Phaethon lepturus; assembly: GCF_000687285.1. Taxonomy (NCBI): domain Eukaryota; kingdom Metazoa; phylum Chordata; class Aves; order Phaethontiformes; family Phaethontidae; genus Phaethon; species Phaethon lepturus. The sequence continues at coordinate 73,312 of NW_010521153.1, forward strand.
AGCTCCTTTAGGTGCGTTAGCAGTTGCTTTGCTCTTGTCCCCTTCTACAATTTTCCACTGCTTTTATTCTGTTCTACTACAAACAAGCTGAGAGGGCTTCAGTTTATCTCAGCAATTCCTTTCTCCCTCCAACTGTTCATACTTCCTTGCCTTTCCACCAACGATTTCTTTGGCTTTTTCCTTCCTCTCTTCTTAGGGACTCTCAAATCACACAGTGGCAGCTGCTGGTGTTATTTTGGGAGGTTCATTCATGGGCTACTTACATTATCAGTTGCTTACGCCGCCTACGGCCATTTAGCATGTGCTTAAGGGACGTGTAACCTCCTCTGCAGTCCTGCATTTAAACTTGCAGTAACACCTTCATGCTATCTTCAGTGTTGCTAGATGACTTGTAGCTAAATTACACCAACATCTCTTCTTTGACTTAAGTAGTAATTTTCCATGTGGCGTGGTATCAAAAGCTTTATTGAAGAACAGTTTTTTCTGCATTTCTTTTCCTAAAACCTTTTCTTTTGATAACTGAAGATTATTGGTTTAGCCTGGCATCTTTGGTCAACCCTCGTTGAATCTCATCCTATTTTATATTTTTATCTTCTGTTACTGTTTCCATCAAATGTTGTTCCAGATCCTTTCATCCCATTAAGTCATCTGGTGATAGCTGCTCTATGTTCCTTAGGCTCCATTTGTTACTACACTCCATCGTTCTGAAAGCACGTTCAGATAATCTGTGAATCCTTCTTTCTTCCTGCATAACAACTCCACCAATATTGTTTTTATTCTGTCTTTATGTGCAGTCCTAGGAATCAGTTTGGCTTCAGTCTTATTAGCTGACTTGTATGATTTCTCTTTCTCACACGGATCCTTATTTCTGCTCCGTTTAGGCAGATCAGTAAGTTTTCTTGAAATGGTTATTTATTCAAGAAGCCCTGTTATCCTAAAAGTATATTTTTGCTTAGATATATATGTCCTTAAGAATTTCACACTTACTGCCAAGACCTCTTTCCTAATGAAGCTGATCTGTTCTCCAGCTGGTCTTTGGTTTCTTAGTTTCTCCGCCTGCCCTTTGGGGGCTTTAGTTCTTCATGCTGAAAGTATCCAAGGTAGTAGGTGCTGGAGCTTGTGCCACTGATGCTCTGCATCTGGGAACCTTAAGTCCAGAGGGATCGGCTCCTTTGAGAGAATGAAATGCCATCTTTGGGGACCTCAGGCCAAATTTGACTCTGTGGCTAGTATTTGCAATTCCGAAAAAAATGCTTTCCTAAAATGCAAACTGATAGTTTTTAATTCTGTTGTTGCTTGGGTCTTGTTTCTTTAGCACATTATAACAGGAATATGCACTGCTTTTGCTATCAGCTTTCTGTAGCGCTTGGGGGAAAGGAAATGAGATTTCTTAATGTCCATTTCATATCAGACATTATTGACCATTAATGGCCAAGGATGGCAATAAAAAAACCCAAACAAAACCTGAGAAAAGTACATTCAATATGAAAGTTATAACCTGTTAGTTCTCATAATAAATGAATCAATCTTTATTTCACATAGCCACCAAATAGCTTGATATACTTCATCCCAAACTCCGTCAGAATCATAGGTTATTTTTGTGTATTATATATTTATTGAGAAGTTTATTGATGTTATATCCTTGATTTGTGTCCTTAAATTTTACTTTCCTCTCCTGAAAATATTTCTTTTGTTAAAAATCATGCTAAATAATCCCCTTTTATTTTTTTACCTTAGTGTTCCTTCTTTTGTTCATTTTTTAAATTACTTCTGAATGACTATGATAGTTATATCAAAATTGTCCAAAAGTGGAAGCTTTTCTCAGCTTTTCTCACATAAACGTGATCATTGTAGTTGCTCTAAAGAAGCAAACATTTTTGTCATTGTCTGTATACACACAGACAAATTTTCAAATCTGCTTTTAAGAGATGATGATTGGGAAAAAGATCTTTGCACAGGAGTTAGCAGGGCTCATTGAAAGAGCTTTAAACTAGATTTGAAGGGAGAAAGGGACAAAACCAGGCTCTCTAGAGATAAGCCTGGGAGTGGCATGCCAACGATTGAGGGGCAGTGTGCTAGCAAAGCCCTTCGGTCTGCCATCTCAGTGGAGGTAGGGAATGGAGATCCACGTGCCACTGTACTCGGCACTGGTGAGGCCGCACCTTGAATACTGTGTTCAGTTTTGGGCCCCTCACTAGCAGAAGGATGTTGAGGTGCTGGAGCGTGTCCAGAGAAGGGCAGCGAAGCTGGTGAGGGGTCTGGAGCACAAGTCTTATGAGGAGCGGCTGAGGGAACTGGGGTTGTTTAGTGCGGAGAAGAGGAGGCTGAGGGATAGACCTTACTGCTCTCTACAACTACCTGAAAGAGGGTTGTGGTGACGTGGGTGTTGGTCTCTTCCCCCAAGTAAGAAGCGGTAGGACAAGAGGAAATGGCCTCGAGTTGTTCCAGGGGAGGTTTAGATTGGATATTAGGAAAAATTTCCTCACTGAAAGGATTGTCGAGCATTGGAACAGGCTGCCGTGGGGAAGTGGTTGAGTCACCATTGCTGGAGGTATTTAAAAGAAATGTGTAGATGTGGTGCTTAGGGACATGGTTTAGTGGTGGACTTTGCAGTGCTAGGTTAATGGTTGGACTTGATGATCTTAAAGGTCTTTTCCAAACTAAATGATTCTATGAATCTTTGTGTTGCCAATGAATGTAGAAATTTTTAACTTTCTCTTTATCTCCACCGGTGTATCACCTTATGCTCAGTGTACTCCTGTCCCAACTGATGTACCTTTAACCTTTTGTGTCTCTGAGGAGCTCATTTGTTTACCTTTAGCCTAGCATTTCTTTTATAGCCTTCCTGTATATAAAACTGGAAAATATTTCAGTAAAAATTGCTTTACATTTTGGCTTTCCACTATTGGGTTGCTTTTTAAAGAAGTTTTTCTTTTCTTTTTTCTTCTTGCCGTGTTTGCCGCCTATGGAAGTTGATTTGGTCTCTAATGAGCTAATCCTGTGATTTAAAACAGAGCCCTACTGCTCTGTGGTGCTGTATCTGAATGTTTCTCCCTTTCTGGTTGGACCTTAATGTTAAATCTTTTTAATTTCCTTTTTGTTTTTCATCTCTTCTTTCACTTCATATCTTTTAACCGTTTCTGTGGGATAAACTCTTGTTGGGGGGGGGGGGGGGGGGAAGGCCATGCTTGAGAAGAAACAATAGCACTGTAAGTAGTGTATGTAGAAGAATTAAACAAGCAAATGCATGAAAAGTTTTGGGGTAAACTGCTCTTTAGAGACTAAAAAGGAATTTCAGAAGATGACTGTTTGGATTAATGCTTTTCTTTTTTTTTTCCTCAGATGGATATTCTCAGAGCTTGCTATTTTTCTTCTGTGTTTTTTATTTACTGCATTATGTAACCTGTGTTTGCTGTAATTTGGATTTCTGCCTTCATGAATATTTTATTTTTCAGAAAAATTTTGGGTTGACGTAAAGCTTTATTGAAATTTCTACTTATTTAGGAAATATATCTCTAGAGGCTCCAGAAGAAACAATATCCCATAGTGTTAAAACTTTCATATTACTGAAGTATTTATTGTTTAAGAAGAATTTATAGAGAAGGGGAGTGGTAGGATATTAAATGTGCAGTCGGGATAAAAATTGCTGTATGGATATAATTTGAAAGAAATCTACCACTGCCTTCATTAAATGATGCAAAGGCAAAGACAGGAATGGATTTTTAAGTATAAAGCTTGCCTCAGAGGTTAAGAGTTTATATTTGAGAAAGGAGAGTGGTATAAAGGCTTAACACATGTAGTTTCCTTTTTAACTTATTAAAACAACTGATGAAATGCTTTCTATCAGATCTCTTGCTTGCTTTCATCTTGTCTTAGCCACGTATTTCCCTAATGTAGAGTGGTATTTTAGCAGAGTGATTTGGTAATGGCTCAGCAATAAGCTGGGGTCTGATCTGGGCAGAAGAGTTCTGCATTCGATGTGTTTTCTTATATAGTGCAGTGTGCAGCACACAACTAATGCGGACGTGTAAACTGTAAAGGAGAAGGTTGGGACACAAAGGAGATGTGCTGCTTCACTGTGATGCTCACCCGGTGGCACAGTAAATGAGAATTTCCTTTGCAGTCTACAACTGCTGACAAATAGCACTGGAGAAACTGGGGGCCAGGAGCGCTTACTGTAATCACAACACTGACAACGGGGAAGCAGCAGGATAAAAGTAAACACCTTGTATTTCACTGTGCCTTCCATTACTGTAGCAGTGGAGATTTCTGTATGTCTTATGAGCAATGGGAATCTTCCATCTGTGGATACTTCAGGCTGAGTCCAGTTAGAATGTAGTGAAGCATTTCAGCTCCAAAATTCATCTAAGATGCTGGTTCCTAAGTTTTGGTCTGTGGACCAACACTAATCCTTGAGGTTTATGGAATGAAGCAAGCTGAACACTGAGTAGCGTTGGAGGAAGCAGAGAGGCAAGATAATGAAAAGGAGAGTGTCTGTCTTGAATTCTGTAGATTAGCAGCTCCTCTTCTACAAGGTAATGTAAAAATTTTGCATTTGAAGGCAAGGGAACACTAAAAAACTATTTCCTTTACTAACTAAATCAACAAAAATGTAACACATGATTTGTGGATGTTAATGTACATTTTAAATAATCCATGCACAGTCCTGACTAACTGCAGTTTTTGTTTTGTTTAGCATAGATTATAAAATCTCTAAGTAAAGGCTGGGACTTCGTTGCACTAGGCACTTAACATACTGAATATATGCTGTGATGGAGTTGCCAGTTCAAGGTCAGAAAACAGGTGGACACAAAAGACAGATGGGGAAACACAAGGTAATGGAGACAATTATGAGTGTTGTAATAAGCTGTAGTTCCAGTGTACCATCTGCCCAGCTATGGAGAGAAATTTTGTAATTTTTTTTTTTTTATTGTAGTGCACTATTTTATCTTTCTGCCTTAAGGATGTAGCAATGCATGTGCGTATATAATTACATGCCTGAGCAGTGTTGGTTGGTAAAGTTTATTATGGCGGCAAAGAGTTGTTTGTCAGCTCTTGGCTGTGTTCAACACCCACATTTGTAGGTTGGTAAGGGAATATCAGTGAATACTGATCTTTAATACTAATCCAATATTATTTGTTCCAATCTTGCAATGAAGTATTATTGCATTACTGTTTTGACTAGATTTGAGTGAGTTTTTAAAGATTTTTACACTGACTACTCAGCTAAGAGTAGTCATTTTTTCAGACAGTGCAGAAGTACCAGGGGTCTAAATGAGAGCACTTCTGTCAGTATTCACTTTTTTTTTTTTAACCTATCCAGTGTTTGGCTTCTCTTGCCCAAATCATCCTTTAAGCACTGATGGGGTAAGTCGGCTCAAGTCACCCAAGTAATATGTTTGTTTCCTGCCCCCTTGCCCCACCCCTGCTGTGCGTCCAGGAAAATTAAATAGTGGGACTGTTATATCACCGTTTCCTCAAAACCTCTTTTCCTCAAAAACCTCAAAATCCAGCAGATTTGGGAATCTGTTGACTAATTTGATACTAGGTTTAGGGTCAAGCTGACTGTGGTTACTAATGCAACTGGATATATAGCAGGATGATGAAAATACATTTTAAAGAGAAAGATGGGTGGAGAAACTACAGTTAACTGTTAACGCGATTTGGGAAGACTGGTGAAGCTTTTTTGCATGGGGAAAATGTGGAGAAAGATTGCACGTCTTTCAATAGAAGACATTGACACAGCTGTAATCACAAAGCTGTTTCTTTGGCTTTTTTTTTTTTGTCCATTGTAGTAGTAGAATGGCACATCTGAGAGGCTTTAACAGGGCTTAATGAAAAGAAGGTTTTCTCATGTCTGGAACGTTTTCAGGACTTCTGGCAGTGTCCTGTATAACCTGGTGGTTGCAAAGTAGGGCCCACGTCACTTACAGAATTCATAGCATTAGATGTATAAATATATCTGATGCCTGCCAGCATATCTGTGTCATCTGCAGCCTTTATGTAGAAAGTTAGGTAAGGGAGATAATAAATACCAGTATTGGTTTCTTGCAGCTTAGTCTAACTTCTGTCTTCTAAGCTTTTGTAAGTCAGAATGTCGTATGAATGTTTTATGTGGGGAACGTCAACCTGAAACAAAATTTCTCAGTAAGAATTGAATGGAATTATGTTAATGAGCTATGTCTGCTTATGAGGGCAAGCTTAAAACAGTGTGGGGAGAGTCTGAAAGGTGGTTCTGGAAAGAGCAAAAATAGCAAGGAATTAAGATATTTGCATGGAAAGGCTGATGCTGGTAAGTTGTACCATCTGAAATACAACTGGTGGCGTGGCCCAGTACCACACCACGTTTTTGTGGTGGGGGTACAGTAGCAGAGGGCATGTAAAAAGTCTGAAGGTTTCTAGGAAAGAGAATATTTAGCAAGGAGCTGGTACATTGGGGGGGGGGGGGGGGGGGAAGTGAAAATTGCTAGAGCACATCTTGAAGAGTGGGTAGGGGTGACCGTAACGATAATCACAAATTTTTTCTGGGTAGGCCAGTCATCCAAGGTTATTCCTGTAGGGGAGAAGGGAGGTGATGCTTCTCCAGGAGTTGATTCAAAGCCCATAATGTTTACCTCCTGCTCAAAATCACTCCCCTTTTTGTGCAGAGGTAGCTAAGAGAGAATAGTTTTCGTTTGCTTCCTTATGTGCTTCTCTGCTCTTCTTGTTTGCTTTGTCCCCGCTTCAGGTAGGAAAAGCACTAAGTCTGTAAAATATAGTCCTGCCCTCTGCAGAATGCCTGCTACTTGCTCTGTAGAATATTTGGAAGGAAAAAAAAGAAATTATGTAATTTATTTACCCTGTACACAGTTGATATTTGTGCTGCATTACAAATTGTGCTTCTATTTTCTAAGTAGAAGTGACTCCTCTACAGCTGAAAAATAACATATCAAACAGTGTCTGTCTTCTGGGTTCATTAGCATGAATGGACTAACGTACTAACGAAGGAGTTTGCTGCATTATTGTTAAAACCCTGCTACAGAAAATCTTTAGCCAAAACAGTTGGTGAATCATTGGCCCTTTAGATGTAGAAGTGAAATAATTGCAGTTTTTACATGATCTGATCTGAAATCTCATGTTAATGCTTTGGACTAAAATGACTTAATAATCTGGACGGCAGAACTCCTAACTATTGTGTAGTTACCTGCTGGGCAGTAAACTGCTCACCTCTATGGTTTTGTCTTGGGTTATGTCAGCAACAGTTGCTTATGGCTAGAGGTGCAGACTGCTCTGAAGCTGGAATGTAGTAATGATGATAATTGTTTTGTGTTGGGTATTTTAAAATTGTAAGTAGGTTTGGTTTTTTCCCCGCGTTCACCCTTGAAAGAAAAATATCGTTCTGAAATTCATTTTATTTCCTTCTCTTTCTTATCCTTCTAGAAATGTAGTACTTTTCCAGATAAGATTTCCAGAAGGTTCGAAAGGAGTCTCATGTCTGATTCCCTTTAAAATTAAGTTAATTTCTCAAACCACCTAAGCAACTGAGAATGATGCTGACTGTCCAGAGTTTTGACATCCTTATGAAGATTTTGAAAACCCCATACCAGAAAACAAACTCGTGGTGGCTCCTTTGAAAATCCAAGTGTTATAATTTTGCAAGTGAAGGACTTAATAGCCACAAATCTCAAAAAAGAAAAATTTGAGTTTGTCTGAACAACAGTCCTTGCAAACGAGCAATCCTTGAAAATATGAACAAGTAAAACCTGATTGAGCAAATGTTCATGGAAAAGGAATTCATTTCTGCTGTGGGAAGTGTGCTCGGATTTTCAGTTTGAATATTCAAAGTCAAGATTTTTTAATGGCAAATACCTGCTGCCACTTTCAGCAGTTTTCTTCCCCAAAGGAAGAGAAATATTTCCCTCATTTCTTTTTCCCCTTTAAATTTGGTTTACTGGGTGAATTATTTTTTTTGGAGTAGAAGTATGGCTTTTTCTTCACATGTTTTATTTTAAGCAGTGAGAGTGGGACTTATCAAAAGACAAATTTTATTAAAGCAGTGTAAATAAGTGAGCAGATGGATTCTGAAGTTAATAATCTGTTTTGCATAAGCTTCTATTAAAGGTAGGTATAAAATATATTAAGAGGAAATGTTTACTGGTGGACTGTCTCTGTGTAATATGTCGTTTTGATTACTGATCATTCCAGTTTTATCCTAGCTAAAATATCGGCCTCTTTGCACTGATGGCCTGTAGCTGCCTCATTATTTTTCCTGTAGCTGTACTGCATATTGAAACCTACTGATGTTATAAAGAGAAAGTAGATAATGGCCATAATTTATTTATCTTATTTATCTTCTGAGAACTGCTAAACTGATAGAAAACATATGATGGTTATGTCCTTGAAAGAAGGTTGCTTGTGCAACGTCGTGTGAACTTTATGTCATGCGTGCAACGTCGTGTGAACTTTATGTCATGCTTCATATCATGTCCTGATTATTGACAGCTGAATACCCTGAGCTGCTTTTTCCTTTTAAAAACACTCAAATTTCCTTACTTTATAAGGGAAGTTTCATGTTAGACAAAGCATAAGAGATAGCTGCACAACTAGACTGAAATTAAAAGATTACCTTTTATCCGTAATGATCTCTCAGACTCTGCTTATCTACCTTAGTCTAAACTCTGGTACACTTTTTTTATGTTTTTCCTCAGAGCAGTTCAAAATGATAGATCAAGAGAATCTTACCCACATTTCTGTAAATGGCTGCAGTAATAAAATCTATTGAATGCATGATAAAAAGTTACTGCACCATAAAAAGCTGTACTGTTACAGTGCTTCTATGCTTGAAAAAGTGCTTGTAAAAGCATTTCAGATTTTTTTCCCTGCGAGAGTTGGAGTAAGTCATAGGATCTTCTCCCTTTTGAGACAAATCAAAACAATATCTATGCAGCAATACAGTGGGATAACCTCTGTTTCTGCTGATGCAATAGCAAAAATTACTTTCTTGAGTTTTCTTCCTGTTATATATGATCTCTCACTATCTTGGAAAAAATATATGGATGAGATGCTGTAAGTGTTATCTCAAAGTAACATACTTTGTGCCTTTAAATTCAGCAGCTTGTGCAGAAGGTCAAATTGCCTGTTCTTACAAACTGGTGTGTTCGCGACAGCTGTATCTGGCTGCATTATCACAGTTACAAACTTGAGAAAATACTCTCTTTGGAGAAGTGAGGTTTAAATCACTCTTTACTCAAGTGGTTCCATCTTGGATTACTGTTTTGAGTAGAAAAAGATCACCAGCAAGGCAGAGAACATGGATATCTTCCCACTCAGCAGTGCTTCTTATTTAGGATCTTTTTAGGAAAGAAATTTTCTGCTGGCAAGTTTTAAGAGGATGATTTTGTTTAATCTAGAATAAGATGTGTCAATGTGAATGCACACGTTTAAAATGTACGTTTGGGTGTTGGTCTCTTCTCCCAAGTAACTAGCGATAGAACGAGAGGAAATGGCCTCAAGTTGCACCAGGGGACGTTTAGACTGGATATTAGGAAAAATTTCTTTACTGAGAGGGATCAGGCTGCCCAGGGTGATGGAGTGATGGAGTCACCATCACTGGAAGTATTCTAAAAACATGTGGCCATGCCACTTCAGGATATGGTTTAGTGGACATGGTGGTGTTGGGTTGATGGTTGGACTTGATGATCTTAAAGGTCTTTTCCAACCTTAATGATTCTGTGATTCTGTGAAAATCCATTTTCCACATTGGCAGTTGATCTGCCACTGTTCCTGATTTTCTTGCTTTTCCTAACTTTTTCTCTGCTGTTGAGACTCTCTCCAGCTGCCTTTATTTCCATTCTGCAGTCGTGCACTTTCCAGGTAAGTAGTGCTTGGGGTTCTTCTAGCTGTGATCAATGAGCGGCTCCTGGCACAATGTGAAAACACTTGCAGTCGAGATAGGAAACATCTCTCACCATCCTCAAAATCTTGACTTTCAGACAGATTACCCCGAACTGAACAAATACCATCAGCCATACGTGACCCATGCATTCTCTGAAACTGCTTCAGAAACTTGCTTTTCGTAAGAGGTGTTTCCCTTATCTCTTATGCTACCTATCTATATATTTTTTTTTAAATGGAGACCGCTAGTGAGATGGGAATAGGACCAACATGTTAGCCCGTAGAGAATACCTGTAAGGTATAGATCTGCCAGCAAAACTTTTTTTTTTGAATAATGATAACATTCCTAGGCATAAACCTGTTCTTTCTTCCTTTTCTCTCATCTGTTTCAAATTACTTTTTCAAACTCCTGATTTTTCACTACACTGAGGTAGGTGAGGTTCCCATGTCACTGGAGTGAGAATGAGTATGGGGCAGGCCTGGGGGGGGTCATGATTGGATTGCGGTGGTCCGGTTGTGCTAACACAAGCTGCTGTGTCTCCGCTGTATTACCAGCTCTGGGCTGTTCTGTTTGCTGTGCTGGATGGCTCCAGCTTGCTTCTTCACTTAAGGCAATGTAGCAATCTGTGTGTGCCCAGGAGCTTAGCTAAGGCTCAAATGGGATAAATTTTTGGTAGTAGAGAAGTGCAGTAAAGTCCAGCCAAGAGATGTCTGTCAAGAGAGGATTTTTTAATTTAGGGAAATTTCTCAGGAGAGCGTGTTCTTTGAAATACAAGGATGGGAATTAAGCCTGAAAATGGACAACTTGCACCGTTTTTGGCAGTGCTCATAAAAATGCTTCAGGAATGGGAATGTGTTACTCAGTTTGTATTGCTTAAATTAGTGTGGTCCAGCTATTGACCTATGTACCCAAAGTGTCCTGCAACAGAATTCCCAACAAGTCGCTGCACTTCCAGTGGGAACACTGGAGATCTCTCTTTGGGTGGCAGAAGTATGTTCCATCACCAAATGTTGAACCTTTTCTTGCAAATGGTCTGGCACTTACAGCTCAGATGGTAAAGCCACTCCTGTCTCCTTGCTTGTGCCTTCATGGGACCTGGCTGCGGTGTTGGCCTTGGTGTGGCGGTAGGAGATGGGGATGACTGATCAGTGCCAAATGTCTTCCCATTGCTGGATTCAGAGCATTTTTTGCTAAATCAGTGATGCATTTCCATCAATTCCGGTTTGCAAAACTTCATTGTTAAATTTTAAGGATTTTCAGTAAGCACAAGAGACTTCAAGGTCTGAGCTGTGTATTTTGGCAAATAGCTAACAAGAAACACATTTGCTCTTATGTTATCCCTGTAGACTTATTTTTCTGTCTATGCAGAATGCAAAATACACATTTATTCAAAAGTAGTACAATTAAAGGGAGGAGAAAAGTGTGTAATGTTATATAAAAACAGAGTTAATTTATGATGATGAAATAACTGTAACAAGTACATTATGTTCATTCCTTCATGTCTTGTAAAGTCCAGTGCATTTCTCTATAAATAATTGCTATTTTGATTTCAGCTTGACTTTCTTCCGAGGATCTTTAAAATGTGAGTATTATGGCTCTTGTAGGATAACCAGAACATAAGTTTTCCCAGAGACAGTAGCAGAGTTGTAAATGCAGCTCAAAAGGAGAGATTAGGTTGAGTGTTAGAATGCTGTTAATTGCCCACCATAAATTTTAAGATAATCAGTATTGTGAATGGCAGATGTTTGTTACACTTTCAAAACAACTGTCATAAATGAATATAGAAGTTCTTATAAGCTTGGGAGAATGCTATTGTCCTAGATGGACTCTTTGTAGTAAATATAATAAGGCATAGGGTTTTTAAAAAAAAAAAATAATCCACTCTGCTAGAAGGTTTTAAAATTTGTAGTGGCTGATATTTTAAATGAATATGTAAAAATACCATGAGCTCAGTAGTAGAAGAGGTGTATTGCGTGCTGTACTTACTGAAGACGCCCCCTTTGTATAGAAGGTCATTGTAATAGGTGGAATTGATACTAGATTTTTTTACATTCTGATGGGGGTTTGTGTGCTTTTGAAAAATGTAGTGCCTGAAGACATAGGACCAGATTATAGTCTAAGGATTTCTTCACCGAGTGGTCAAGCATTGGAACAGGGTGCCCAGGGAGGTGGTGGAGTCACCATCACTGGAAGTGTTCAAAAAACGTGTGGATCTGGTGCTTCAGGACATGGTTTAGGGGACATGGTGATGTTGGGTTAATCGTTGGACTTGATGATCTCGAAGGTCCCTTCTAACCTTAGTGATTCTGTGATTTGTCTCACATGTCAGATTGTTTAGAGGTAAGGTGGGAAAGTATTACCTCTACTTTGTGGCTTATTAAGGTACAAGAAGTTGACAGTCAAATCAAAAGATAGTTGATTCAGAGCTAGCTTGATGTAAAAGTTCATGTGTGTGCATAATTTCATGGCATGGGCAATGGAAAAATTCTGTACAAATACGTGGAAGAAACCTTAATACAGACTTAAGAAAAGGTGTGGTCTGTTTTGTAAAGGTCAGTGGAAGTCATCATCTTGCCTCTTGACATCTCTGTGACATGAGAGAGTCCTTCTTAGTATAAAAGTGGAACTGGTTTGAAGAGGGGGGAAGAAAAGTGGTCCTTTTTGGTTCAGTACTGAAACCTGGTGTTGCATCTAATTTGAGTTGCTCTTTTTTATTCAGTGTTTTAAAAATTCAGTGCTTTTTAGAAGTATTAAGCCCTAATGTTTCTGGAAGCAGAGTTTGGTTAAGTAATGAACTTCTGAAGTTATTGATTAGTTACATCAATCATGTTTGGTGCTAAAGTTTATAAATTCTATAGACACATTGGATCCATGTCTGATGCCTGATGGCGCAGAGCTGAAATGTCCTTTTCCTGATTTCTGTCTTTTTAGTTTCAGTATCCATCAAAGTTTGCTTTTGACCTTCTTTCTGAGTAGTTTGGCCAAGTACAGAATATGTTTGTGATAGCAGATGTCTTTTAAGAAGGCAACTTCTAAGGATTGCTGAGAATTCAAACTTCAAAGTGGAGTTCTTCAGAGTTAAAATTTTTTTGTGGAACATGCTTTACCAATTTTTCATTTCTGTATTTTATTTAGTTTCATTGTGTTCAAAGTGAAAGCTCAGATATTTGTAACAGTTTCTCCACTTACGTTCTTAATGCTGCCAATATCAAACTGTCATTTTGTGCAACAGTGGTATATAAGGAATATGAGATACTGCACAAAATAATAGCCATACTGAATTCTAAAAGCAACATTAATTAGTATCTTGCTGTAAAATTAGTGATTTCTTTCAATAATTCATAGAAATATTTTCTAAAAGCCTGAAATATAGGAGTTTGTTGCAACATAAGGAACATAAACACACACTTGTGGAAAACAAAAGCATAATTTCTTACACTTGTAGATTAAAGTTTGTTCTCTAATGTGCTTTTTGTTATTTCTCTTTTGGCTATTTATCACTAGTATAGTTTCTTTTAAAAATTATTTGGGAACTGTGGAGTATTGTATATGCTTTCATGGAATACTAAAGACATGATTTTATTGTGAAGGCATTTTAAAAAAAGATGATAGCAAAACTACTCTATGAATTAGAAATATTAGAATTAAAACACTGTGGAACATCTTTTTTGTTCACTTTCAAGACAGCTGAAAAGACTGATGGCTTTCAAAGATTTTAAACTACATTTTAGCATACTTGCATTTACTGAAGTGACTGAATATGTCATAGGTTCAAATATGGATTAAACATATTTTTTTAATTTCTTAATTACTGCTCTGTTGCAGCATTTGATTTTGCTTTTAACTACAAATTAAGTCCTGATCCTTTCAGGGTCTAATGCTCTGCTTAGGTTGAGTCTAATCCCTGGGGTATTGCAAAGAGACTTTTCAAACATATCAGGTTCTTTTTATAAAATTATTTCAGCTATTTTTATAAAAGAGTAGGATGATTTGCCTTTATTCCTATTTGCAAGAGCTGTTTTTGAGATTATTCTCTATCCAGGTTTATTTTCCAACACATATTTTCATGGTGAGTTTATACTCACTTATTCCTGTTCCAAGATTCTTCTCAAGCTTAAATGTTTTTTCTCCCTCTGCTGTGTTTGTCCCAGATATGCTTACAAGAAAACTGTCATATTCCCTCTGATGCTTCATTTAACTCTTTTCATTTCCTTTCGAAAGATGAACTCTTCATCCTTGTAACTCTTCTCTGCACGCACTCCATCTGAATTCATCTTGATCGATGGTTTGAGAAGCAAGAGGTGTGCACAGCATACCACGCGAGTTCACACCACTGCCTTCTCTGGCCGCATTAATCCGTGTTGGCTTTTACTGGCAAGGACTTGCCCAAGAGGTCTTAGGGTGTGCATTTGTCTCTTCCGTGGCTGCGTGAGCAGTGGAGCTCACGCTCATCCTGTGACGGAAAGTGCCCGATTCCTTTTCTTGTTCTTTCTTCAGTTTGAGCTCTCACTTTACATTTTAAATTCTGAATAGCCCTTGCACTTTGTGCTACTGAATTTCATCCCATTTTAATGTTACTTGTTTTCAGGGCTGTCTCATTTTTTTGAGTAACCTGTTGCTCATTCTCTTGACCTGGCACCAGCTCCCAGCTTTGTGCCATCGGGTCATTTCATCACTAACTCTGCTGGGCAGAGCGGGGACCATGGGGCTGTCTGGAGAGAATCACTAGTGGCCTGGTAATTTGTGTTTCAGCACAGATCATTATAGCCACCATTTGTAACTACTCTAATCCTTGACTTTTTTTTTTTTCACTTCAGCTAATACTTTTCAGTGTGGTACTATGTTAAATGTTCCACTGAAATTTCAATTAATTAGTCCTATTATGTTGGCTTTGTCTAAAGAGTCTAGATAATATTTTTATTACAAATGTGCCTTTGGCATTCCTTTGCTATAATATAGTCATTATTCCAATTTCCATTTCACTTATGTAATCCATCATTCCTCCAAGACTCGCTTTTCTGCTTTGTGTTTTGTTGAGGTCAGACTGAGGGCCTGTAATGGTCTGGAGTAGCCATATTTCCTTGCCCTTCACCATTTTTTGTAAGCATTGGTACTTCCAATTCTAAATCACCTGTAATTTCCGGTAAGAAAGATTTATTTAAAAAAAAAAAAATTTCTACCAATTTTGTGATTTCATGTGCAAATACTTTGAGAATTCCATGTTAGGGATTATCTGATTGTTTAATGCCTAAATTGGGAAAAAATAAAATAGTAATTAAAAAACCTATTTTTAAATTTTGGTTCCACGTGAGTGAACAGTTTTCATGTTGTGGTTCCTGGAAGCTAAGTTGCATTTGCCTGTCTAGTACCTTAGTAGTCTGACTGAGAGCTGAGTTAACATTGAGGTCACGGCAAGCTTATGGTCAGTATCTACCTTACTCATACAGCTTAGCAGTCTCAATTTTTTGTTTGTTTTAATTTTAGTTGTGTTGCTGAGGAATTCTTTATTGCTTCTTTCACAAAGTCTTGGCTTGTGACCCTCTATACCTTCATCTTCTCACAGTCAATATGTGTTCTTGCATAGTGATAGGAGTTCCCCCTTTTCTTCTCTCTATTCCTGTTCTCCATTTTGAGGTGATTATTCTATTTTGATCTGGACCAGAATTTCTGGTCCTCTTCTCTATAGATAAAGATATAAATCCTGCCTGAATGTTTTACCGTGAGGATAATGCTGAATGTATGCATTTTTTATACCTAATTGCCATGTTTTTAAAGGAAAAGAAAGAAAATGACAGTAAACTGAGAAGGCTTCTTGAAATCTGCACATTTAACAATTATGTGAAGTGATAAAGTTATTTCCACCTTTGCTGCTTCAGAAGCAACAGGGAAAATCTTAATGTACTTCAGCATATCAGCCTACTGCATTTTGGTCACTGTATCCTGGCAACTGAAAGTATTTCTAAATGAGTGCTTCATTTTTTTAATCAGTCTATCATTTTCATCAGTCTAAAAATTGTAAAACTGAAAACTTCCGACAAACTACCTAAAGGAGTGAGAAGGATGGAGAAAATACTTACTTCAAATAAAACAACATCGCTTTTGTGAATATTTTCTTCTAGCAACATCCCTTTTATGTGTAAGACATTCAAGACTGAGTTGTGTGAAAACTATTGAAGGCATAAGCTCAGAGGAGAGCTGTTTGGGACCAGCTGACTCTGGCTGTACAGTGCGTCCTTCACTTGCAGGTTTGCTCTGAGCCCTCCCATTTGTTCTTAACAGATTCTTAACTCTCTCTCATAACTAAGCACTGGGAGTTAGGGAGAATTCAGACTACCTGAATATATACTGTTGAAGCAATTGAAAACTTTTAATTGCTTCTGCTGGACACAGGGATGCACATGATTTTTAAATTAAAAAAATAAATTGAAAATATATGTAAACTTCTATGTAAATTTGACTTCTTGTTAGAAGTTGACTTCCGCAAAGAAAAGAGGTGTGCAGGCTTCAGCTCTAAGGCAAAATGTTTCAAAAGATATTGGAAGGCAGATTTAAACTCTGGACAATTTCAGAGCCCTAAGACAAGTAGTTGCTAGTGCTGAGATTTATTACCTGTTTATAGAGATGGCTATGCTTACAGTTGTCAAACTCTTTCATACAACTTTGAGCGGGCATCCTTTTTGGCAGGGATTTCTGCCAAGGCATTTCCGTAGCAGAACAAAAGCAAAACCCTAGCAGACTGATTCGGTCATGTTGGCTGTGCTGGTTCAAAATGGCTGTTGGACCCTCTAGTATTTTTTTCTCACAACGACTTACTGGGCTTGGAGAGCAGCATTGCACAATGTGCTTTGTGTCCTTGAAATGGCAGTGGCACCAGGCACACATGCACTTTTTCTCATGTTTGTCAGTGCTTGAAGTTCTCATTGTGTGCCTTGAGAGCTCAGAGTAAGTTTTGCTACTTTCCTTACCTGGATTCTCAAACTTATTTAAAGTGCCTTTCCATCTTACAGCATGGCTATGATGCTGGCTGGCCGTTAATGAAGGGGCTACGTGTCCCTGCTTTGCCAGCTCCTTCTCCCTTCCATGAGCCTGCAGGAGTGCTTGTTTGACCCTGAGAGCAGAAATAGCAGAATACAGTTTGCAGTCTTCTTAATGTTAGCTTTCTGCCAATTTTAAGCAGTGAAGCAGCTTTTCTCAGGGTTGGGAAAGGACCTGTGCTAGCAAAGGGCAGCGGTGAGAGAGTTTGGAGGAGCGGCGCACAGGAACTACAAGACTGCAGACTGCTTCTGGCAGTATCGTTAGTCTGTATTGAATACACGAAGAAAGGAGTCAAAATACTCAACCTTTTTAAAAGAAGAAAAATAATAGACATGAAATATTGTTTTATGGTTATTATTATTGTGGCTTCTCTGCCAGCCTTTAGTTGTGAAGAACTGATGTCTTTCCAGATGATCCTTGATTGACATTTGGTTGGAAGAAACTGCCTGCGTTCTTGGGTCTCTTGCCAGCAATGAGCGACTCACTTGGTTGACACCTCTTTTATTCTCCTTCTCTTTGGTGTGTGTTTCTCATGTTTGCTGTGCTGCAGCCTTTACCCCAGCTGGGTCTTCAGTGCTGAGCTCTTGGTTTGTTTGGTGCATGGGATTGTGGTGGAGGCCCTGATGGAGTTCTGAGATGGAGTTGTGTGCTTCCTGCTAGGGAGCTAAACTGGAATAAGCCTCGTCTTGAAGAGAAACCCTCCCAGGCTGCCAACTAGCATTACCTCTTCTTTCTCTTTTAAGTGGCCTCAGTATTGCTGTGCCCAGGTGGAGGCCAGATGAATGCTCTCTTACTTGTGTTCACTCCTGTGCATTGAGAAGTGCACTGAGAGGCCTCTAAAGGGGAAGGAGTATGTGCCATCTGTGTCAATCAAAAGCTGAAATCAAACTCTTTGAAAAATAATGATGGTTATTACACTAATCTACTGCTGAAAAACACCACCCAAATGAAAAAAAACCACAAAACTATGGGTATTTAAAAAAAAAATGCAGTCTTTGCTGTTTGCAGACATAGCCTGTGAAGGATGTCATTCTGGTATGGTAATTAAATGGGCATAGTTTTTGGTTTTAGCATACTTTTTTTGTTACTCTCTGGTGGCAAATCAGGATAATGTAATGAACAAAATGTTTTAAGAAGCTTCAGCCTTGGCTGCTGCTGTGTTCCTGGGGCCACACGTGGTGGCTTTTGAGGGAGAAAGGGAATGTCATGCTGCTTCTGGCTGGTAAAATATATTCAACGTTAAAGAAAAACAGCATGAAAATAGGATCTTCTCATCTCACCTTTTGACCTAAGATTCCTCTGCAGAGTATTTTTAAACTATAATTTTAATGATGTTATGGCATTTATTTAAGCCTTGGCTGCCTTAATGATTATGCAGAAATTTTTTTTTTTTTTTTTTAGAATAACTGTGTCATACTACTAGAAAATACAGTTGCATTAAAAAAAAAATCTTTACTCTTTAACTAAAAAAAGCCCAAAATTGTTCATTAAACGTCAGCTCAGTGTTGCCTTCTTGCTGTATCATTCAGTAATTACATTTCTCTGAATATTGCAATTTAACTGTCTTGCACTAAGATATTAAGTGCAGCCTGGGAGAGAAGGAGCAATTCTGGTTCTTCTGGAGTCTGAAAAATTACAAGTTCCAGAACATAGCACATTCTTAGCACACCTGAAGGACTTAAGGGTCCTTCTCATCCTAAAACAAGGCAAAGCAACCTGCTGCTCCCCTCACCCCCATTTTGGGTGTGGGCCTTGCTTCATGTCAGATATGAGTGGGGGATTGATAGGCTGGATTTTCCACCTGCTGGAAGGTGAGAAAAGATGTCAATGTTGTCATGGTTGGAGATTTGTAATAGAACAAAAGGTGCAATGTAGATGCAGGTCTTCCTAGCTCCCCAACTGCACATTAATGTGTTATGGGATTTGGGTTGGAGTTGGTTGGTGGTTTTTTTGTTGTTGTTTGCTTTTATTGTTTTTGTTTATTTGGGGTTTTTGGGATTTTTTTCTGTGGGTTTTTTTTGCTTTTTAATTGGTGTTGTATGAGAAGCACTTGTTCATTTACTAAGATGTAATCATCAGCTTAGGATAACTGCAAGCAGTTCATTTACTTTCCTTGGCTATAGAAGTGGTAGAGAATTTGGCGATTACTCTGTGTTTCTGTTGGATTTTACGAGAGGAAGATCGTGTTGTAATGATGCATTACCTTGTAATGACAGGGAAGGGTGGAATGAAAACATTTTATATCTTGATCTGCAGTTACTGGTGGTATTGGACATTATTGTATACTTTTATATTTTCAGTCTGAGGCAGTCCTTGATTTACTAGGATATGTTAACTTGTACGTGTTTCTTTGAAATACATCTTTCTACCAACCCTAACCCCAAAAATAAACCAAAGCTGTGTTAATATGTTTAGTTTAGAATTAGTCTTTAGGAATGTCTTTACCTTCATTTAGTCAGGCATACTCAATTATAGCTTAATTTAGTTTTTTCCTAGAAATATGTATAGCAGTTCACTGTTCTGTGTTACGCCACCTTAAATAAACTGCAAGAGAAGTCATGGTCTTGTGTTGCTGAAGGCTTAATGCTTTAGAAAGGGATGTCATTGCTGCTTATGCTTGCAGGTATTGGAGATTTTCAGGCTAATGCAATAGCTGTACTGAAAAGTTCTGGAGTCCGGTGCATTGCATAGAGACATCTTTCAAAGTGAGATTTTTATCTACTTACTGTAACTCACAGATTTTGTAAATAGTGGTTTTGTCCGTATTATATCTTACAGTGATAAACTTAGTTGTTATTTTTTGGCCTTATTTATTATAGAATATTCTTATACTTAAAGATTTGGAAAATGAGGTGCAGTGATTTTGCAGATCAATGATAAAAACTGTTTGTTGGCACATGCAGATACTAGAGTTGTGTGTACAATTACGTAATTTGTATTATTCAAATCATATGTTTGTTTTGTTGGCTGAGGAAGCTCAGCTCTGCACTAAAGCATCCTTTAAAATCTTCTTGTTCTGTGGAAGAGCCAGAGATATATTAAAAAAAAAAAAAAAAAAAAAAAGAAAGCAGAGGGAGAGGGAAAGATAGGAAGGAAAAAAGGATGAAAAATTGATTGTGCAGTGCTGCTTATTCATGGTTCCTTCTGGTATCGTGGGATTTTGTACTGGGTAAAATATTCTTGTTTTTCAGTATAGAAAACTAAAGCAATGCAAATTTTCTCAGTGATGGAAGGATATAGATGCACTTTTTTTTTATTTTCAGAATTTGGTTTAAATATGTAGATGATAAATGCTGCTGTGAGGATACAGGAATTGTGCTTCAGAAGACATTTCAGGAGTAGGAATGGTACCCAGGCATTTCTAAATTACCTGTAAAGAAACAAGAGGAAATAGTTAAAGCAGAAGTAAACCTCTTAACATGAATGGGGGGTAGGGGTGTATGTGGAATAAAAAAATCCTTTCTCTCATCTAAATTCATAGTTGGAAGTTCAGAGCTACTGAGAAAACTCCCAATGTCCTGCAAAGAGGTTTGTGTTGAAAACGCTGGTGTCTTTGCCATTGTTTAGATGGTTATGATTTTAAAGTTGTAATTCACAGAGTAAGTTCAGTAATTTAATGTAAATTTTGGTATGTCAGCATCTTTTTTTTAATCTCTGCTTTTTTTACTGACTTGTGAGGAAAAGCAACTTCAACCTCTATCTCTATTTAACCTTTGCCAAAACTCCCAATTTTAAGTCTTAATAGCAGCTCCTGAAATGAACAGTCATGTATCACATGGAATATGCATTCACTCATAGCAAAAGCGTAATAATTCAGTAGAAAATAATTTTAGTTGTTTTCAGTGTTTTGAAAGTATTCTAGAGAAATACTGCTATGTGGTGGCAGTTAGAAATGGGAGTAAGATTTATCACTGAAGAACCATTTAATAAAGATTTCTGTTCTTAAACTTGGTTCTTGTATGTGGTTGGAGAGAAATACTAGGCATGGAGCCATTTACTGGCACCTCTTTCTCCTTTTTTCTGTTACCATAGTCCATATACAAGTAAAAATGATCTCCTAAATTAGTCTTTTTTTAAATACAGGGAATTGTAGCAAATACGTGTCTAAACATAGAACCAAGCTCATAGTGTAGATGTATTGCAGAAGATTCGTTGTTTTAACAAGTTGTAAGTTGGCAAGTTTTTTATTCCTCCCTCTTGCATTTTGTGTTAAATACTGAGATTTTAATCTTAAGTTTAGTTCTTTTCAACTTTCATGGCTTAATTTAATTTGTTTTGTATAAAATAACAGTATGTTGTTTACCAAGGCATCGTCTCTAACAAAACTCTTGCACCCAAACACAAAACTGTAATGAAATTCAGATTCAGATGTAATCTTCTGTTCTAGTAGTAATCAAACCCAAAGGCAAGCATCATCTAAGCGTGTGGTTGCCATAGTACAGTTCCATCTTCACTGTGGTTTCTTGTATCTGTTGCTGTTTATTTGATCTGAAGGGTAATTTAAATGGGAGTGATAGTGTGATGAACTGCTGGTCTTGTGATCTTTGTCCATAATGGTTAGCAATATTGAATAGTGGTTATTAGAAGCTTTTCTTATTTCCTCTAATTTTTTTTTTCCTGCTGCTGTAATTTTGAAAAGCATCATATCTATCCTACTCTGTAAGCTTAGAGTGCTGTTTTTCTTTTGAATACCAACCTGGATTTATCCTTATCTTCACAACTGTTACCGTAAAAGCCATGTTCTGTTCTCTATATAGGTTGTTCCACCCTATAAAATGGTCTTTTTCAAAATCAACATTCTTTCAATAGGTTTAGAAAGTAAATAATATTTACTTTCTAAATATTTACATGCATAGATGTAGCACGTAATTTAGCTGTCCAGAATGTCCCTGTTCAGACTGTAATATTGCATAAGGAATTACCAGCCAATGATTTTGACTTTGTGCTTTTTCATTATCTTGGTTGAAATCTTGCATGATACTAGTTAAAAAACCAAAATGACACCCCTCACATACCCCGTGAGGAAAAAACACCCTGAACCAACAAGAACCCCATCAATCCACCCTTTTAATTTAAGCCACCACTTGAAAAATTCAAGATCATGTTGATCTTGATACTTGGCTGATGTGCTTTAAAAGTTCATAGAGAAGCAAATAGAAAAACATGTAAGGAGTGCTGGTTTTGTCTTTTGAGTACCAACCTGCCTATTTTTGTATCTTCACAACTATCAGGGTAAAAGCTGTGCTTAGTGACATATATAGATGCTATGCAAGTTGGTTGCATAGTCTTTGCTAATATAAGCTTCCTAATTTTTAAGATTTGATTAAAAAAAGGAAAAACTTAGAATACTTCACTGAAGCAAAGTTAGCCTCACTTGTATGACATTAAAAAACCCCAACACATTTTAACCAAAGCAGCTTGTTTTCCTGGGAAAGGTTGCGGGAGTTGTGTTGTGGAAGTGGAGGGATGATTTGAAGAACTTTGCACTGCTACTTCTCAGTGGCTTTGGCTTGTTCTGGTGTTCACAACAGTGCAAAGTGGCCTGTGGCTTGTGAGCAGTCAGTAGAAATCAGGAAGGACTGAAATAGCTGTCATTGCAGAGAAGTGGGCTGGAAATTAAAATAGAGGCCACCCAGCTACCACAGATCATGAAAGAAAGCAGCATCCATACATCTCCTTGTGGTCATGCTGCATCCTAGGATTTCTGCCTCTCTGATCCTTTATACTCAACAGGAAGACAGATGGCTGGATGAGTCAAATTGTATTACTAAGAGGAAGCTTTTTGGTGTTTTTTTGTAGATGCTTGAAGTAATATGGACTGGACTTCAAAGTCTGCATATTTTGCTTCTCTTGATGTTTTCCTTAAGTTTTATAATGATGTGTAAGGTGTGAATTTTGTATCTCACTGCTGCTTCTATGGTTAGGTATTTGAAACCTTATCTCCATTGTAGGTAATCAAAGCCTCACAGTCTGAGTTTGGGAAGTTTATGGGGTTGAGGGGTAATGTTTTATGGTTAGGCTGCTTTAGACTAGTGGTTGGAGGACACTCAGTCTTCTGAAAGTTTTGTCGTGCCTGCCAGATGAAAACCGTGTCTGTATGCTCTCGATGGTACAAAGAGGAAAATGGCCCTTCTTTTTGTCTAAGGTTTGGTAGCTTCAATCTGGTGAGCCTGTGGCTTACTCTGTGGGGAATGACATGAGAGTCTGCACTCGGTACCTTGACGGGGGGATTGACGTGCTTGGTGATAATACAAATCTGATAATACTTGCTCCTGCTGTTGTGGGCAGTTCCTTGAAGAAATACAAAACAAGCATGTGAAATTGAGTACCACATCGATTTTTGTTTCTCGGAGGCGTTGCTGTTGAATTCTGGGTAAAGTAATGTTGGGAGAAACTGAAAAATATTTCCAGGTACAGCATCATTCTTCCTAGGAATTGTAAGGTATAAGCAGGGGGGCAGAAAAAAAGCCCACAAAAACCCTGGAAAAGCAGTAATGCTTGTTATAGCTAACACGACTGGAAAATTGATTATAACTTTTTTTCTTACTGGTATTTTACCCCACCACAATAATGTAGTCCTGTCTTTAGACAGCTTCTGTAGTGAATATGCTGTGCTTGCTTTCACAGGCTTGTTGAGTTGCAATTAAAAAGGAAATTATAGTTAGAAACAAAGAAATTTTACATTTGATCATTTGTAACACTCCAAAGGTCAAAGCAAATGTGTTTGTCTGGGTTATGGTAAGAGACTGTAAGTGCTTTGATCCTGAGTTACTGAGGGTTACATTCTCAGTCTAAACTATTCACTTTAAAAACTGTATTAGTAAGAAAAAATTATTCCATATTAGAATAGCAAAATTTACTGACATCTGTGTTTCTGATGCCCTGTCTTTTCAGAAAAAAAATATAATTGAAAAATAGTAAACTTTATGTCTTAAACTTGTCAGTATCTTCATTTAGAAAACCTTTGTCATAGATTCAGCTAAGCATATCCAATCTTTTAAGCCAGAAAACAAAACCCTGCTCCTTCTTGAGAAAACCAGAAAAGAATTTGCATATTAGCTGTATTGTTTCTGATTATATATCAAAATGTTTGAATTTTTTGTGCTTCTAGGAGCTCAGTTTTTATTCTATCTCATTAAATAATCCAGCAAGCCATCTGGCACGTGCATATGCAAAAGGAAGAAGAAATTTAGGCTTTTGGTTGGTAACAATAGAAAGTCCCTCAGCCCCGCAGCTGAGTTTACATTTTATGAAATTTTTATAAGCTTGCATGACTCTTAACTTCTAATGCTTAACTGTAATATAGCATTTCAAAGAGGCTGATTATCACTCTGATCTTGTTTGATCAGTTTAACTATCACCACGCCCTCACAGAGGAAGAGGTGAAACTTGAGGGCCCGTCCTGTTGGGCGAAGGGCAAAACTGTGCGCGCTGATGAGCAGCAGGTAGCCTCTTCCCATCGACAGGACCCTGTGTGTGCTCCGGCTGGTGCCTTCACTTGTGTTACCAGCTTGTGTTCAACCGCAGAATCCCTTTGATACCTAACAGCAGCATGAAAACCTGTGCCCAGATCATGCATGCCCACTCTGGATGGGTGGCTTAATTGGTGGTTTAATTCATCTTTAGAAATGGATTTACTGAGGTAGATCTTAGTTGAGCAGGTTTTGATACACAGTGTTTTCTGAGTGAGCCAGTGAGTGTGGGGAGCTGCTATCATCTCTCAGCTCACTTTAAAATGCCCAGGCCCACGGCTTGCTCTGGCATTAGGGGCAAGGTCTGGTTGTGAGCAGAAACCCTCCATTCAGTCATCTCTGCTGATGTGACAGTGCTTCTGCCTGCAAAGCCCTCGACCCCGGATTTCAGCTGTTTGCTGAGCAGTTAGAGTGGAGTCATTGCTCCTGCCACGGTTGTATTCTTTGCAGCACTTCTTTAACAGATGGAGGAGATCTTTTGACAGCCTCTAGCAGCTGGTGTTGTCTGCTGGTGTGGTAAACTCATTATGAAGAAAAGAGATGAAGCTATGGAGAATGTGGGTTAAATGCCAACCTGCTGCTTGTAAATTGTCAGTTATTTTCTAGTACAAAAAACAAAAATGGGAAACGAGTAAGCAGAATGGCTCGAAAACGCAGGGAACTGGGGGTTGGCACTGAAGATTAGGAAAGCCTGAGGTATGCTGTCCGTTGGTGTTACGCTTTTTACAATGGATGAATCAGACTCCTGCTTGATGGGAAATTGGTGTTTCCATGTAGCTGTTCAAATGTGACATCAAAGCAAAGACGTGCGGTGGCATTAGAAATTTGGGTGAGGGCATTAGGTATTTGGGTGAGGGGGTCACAGGGGCAGCAGGGGTGGGAGAGGAGTCCATGAGCTGAGAAGGATGTGACTGACCCATTCTGCATCAATACTGCAGCCAGTTGGAGGAACTGCTGGCTCAGATATGTTCAAGACAGAGTGGCAGGCACGCGGTATGGGGAGAGGCTCCTGAGATGTGGTGAGTAGATGCTCTGTAAGATGCTACTAGAGACATGCAGAGAGAGACTTAGGTGACAGAAGAGAGAGACTTCAGGACTATATAGGAACTCCAGAAAAATGTGAGAGAGTTCCTCAGGAGGGGACCAAAGCAGCATCTATGGAACCCCACAGTAGTCCCAGGACTGTATACACCCCATGGCTGACCTTCCTCAACTCTTCTCCTGGACCATGTAGCCTCCCCCTTGGGACAGGGAGGCCATGTCAGGAACTACTGCACTAATCCACCCAACTTCCCTCCTGGGCTGCATCATGTCTCCTGCTG
>NW_010521153.1:99041-100064 GCF_000687285.1 Phaethon lepturus
AACAGTGAAGTCATGTAGTTTGTGAAATTGTGCCTATGTCTGTGATGAAAATGTTTTGGTCTCTGAGCCCATTTGGTCTTGAGCTGTGACAGTCAGTCAGGAGATGGTGTCTGAAGCTGAGGGAGCCTTGATAGCCATTGTCTTTGATAGCCATTGTTCAGTTTAGTAAAGCAGTGAAAGTGCCCTAATAAAAAACACAGTTTAATTATCTATGGGGTGTGTCGAGTTTTACATTAATGCTTTTATTTTTTAAAATTCTGATCTCTTACCTTTCCTTAATGCTGCATATCGTAAATCTTCCAAATTCACACACTGACCTTACACTGTGCTTTTTAGGTGTGTAGTTAGGGAATTTAGCTTCCCATTTGTTTTCTTCTCCTCTCGTTCCTCCTCTTTGTTTGGAAATTTTGTCCTGTCCCATTTTTGTCCATGATACTTTGCAGCTTCAAAATACTGTGACTTCTCAAATTCATACAAAGGAGGGAGGGGGAAACAAGATACAACTGGACAGCAAGGTACAACATTATTCCTATGTATGCAGGCAAAGACAGTGCATTGGATATTTGTGCTATTTGGCCAGGAAAATCCTTTTTAAACCAAGAATTGTTAACAGCTGAGATTCACATTTCAATATATTTTACAAAATAATTGATGTACCAATTTTGAAGTGATTGTGCCCCTGTACTCGGCACTGGTGAGGCCGCAGCTTGAATCCTGTGTTCAGTTTTGGGCCCCTCACTACAAGAAGGACATTGAGGTGCTCGAGAGTGTCCAGAGAAAGGCAGCAAAGCTGGTGAGGGGTCTGGAGCACAAGTCTTATGAGGAGCGACTGAGGGAACTGAGGTTATTCAGCCTGGAGAAGAGGAGGCTGAGGGGAGACCTTGTCACTCTCTACAACTACCTGAAAGGGGGTTGTGGTGACATGGGTGTTGGTCTCTTCTCCCAAGTAAGAAGCGCTAGGACAAGAGGAAATGGCCTCCGGTTGTGTCAAGGGAGGTTTAGATAGGGTATTAGGAAAAATTT
>NW_010521154.1:0-11272 GCF_000687285.1 Phaethon lepturus
CCCTTCCAACCCAAATTATTCTGTGATTCTACTGTGGGAAACAATGCTCATTATAACATTGTTACATATGATGCATCTAATGATTTGCCACTTTGAGATATAAAAAATACATAGCTGGTGCTGTAGTAGGTGAATTTTATACAGCTGGTCAATAAAGCAGAAGAATGCAAATCAGTGGGTTTTCTGCAAATCAGTGGATTTGGGCTGAGTGTTGTAGTTTTACAGGAAAGACCTTCTGACACAGTAGCATACCTGAGGCAATGCTGGAGGGGGAAATAATAGGAATTTTTCTTAGAAAAAAATGAAGGTGTTTCTTCTACTGGTCTTCTCTACAGCTCGATAGTGCATGGGATGAATATTGTTGTGGAAACAAGTATTCAGGAGCTGTGTATTTGGTGTACAGCGGAGATTGTGCCTATTGCTAAGGCACATTATAGGTCAAGAAATAGGATTTCAGTGTTTGAGATCAAAAAGAGAAAAAAAAGACATTTAGCATCAAGCCTACATTCTTGTGAATTTTCCACGGTTTTTTTCATGAGTCTTAATTAAGAACTACTCATGATGGACTGATGCCTGTTTTCGATTAGGGGTCTAATTCATGGTTGTTCACAAAATACCCATACTCATCAGCCTTTGGAGGACAAATAGCCACTTAGAGTGTGGATAAACAGCCGCAAATGCTCTGTTTAGCATGGCTCCATGAGCTGTTATATGCTCCTGGAGATGTGGCCATCTCGAGCTGGCGTGGCTGATGAGCAGTGATCTCATGCATGAGTTTGTCTCAGTTTTTCCTCTTGGTTGCACTCAAAGCGAGTACTTGTGTGACCGCTGTGCTTTTGGCCATCACTAGAGGGCTTCAGAGCGAGAAACTTGCTTGCCTTCTGCATGATGTCAGGAGCCAGAAGTTTCGTCTGAAACCTGATACACAGCAACGTTAAGAGACCTCTGAGTTACACAAGTATGAGCTTACTGGTGCCCAAGCAGTTTTTTGCAGCTTGCATTCAAAGAACGTGTTTCATCGTTAGTTTTTTTCCTTTTTAATCTTCTCTTTTAATCATCTTTACAAGGTGAATGGTGAAACGGCCTTACCCAGCTCTCCAGGTGTGGGGCAGGTAGGGCTGATGGGCAGCAAACAGCAGCTAAAGGGTTTTGCGGTGTTTTGCGCTTCCCCGAAGGGAAGAGGCTGGGCCGTGCAGGTTGTTGGTGTGCGTGGGCACATGCCCGCTCTCCAGGCCAGTGCCGCAGTGTCGGCGTTGGAGAGAGGTGGCCAAGACTGGGCTGCGACTGTTGCATGGCTGCTAGTGCGACGGCTCCTGGGGGGAAGAGTCTACTCACGAACCAAAGGCGTGAGGGAATAAGGGCTGGATTGTATGAAAGACAACCTTAGCTGGGTGTCTTGCTTTGAAGAGGTTTGCCAATGAGTTGGAGAATTGCCCTCAGTCAAGCTTGCTCTCACAGTGAGGAAGTTTTATAGGTCATGAAAAGCGGCAATGTCCTTTTTTTCCACCGTGCCTTGCCTTTATATGCAGCAGCGCACATGCGCTGCCGTCATCCCTTGTGCTTTGGATCAGCAGGCGTTAGCCCAGGGAGAACTGCGAGCGCCTCCGATTTCTCTGTGGTGTGGGAACGCTGGAGCACATAATGGCTGCGATTCAAAGACAAATGCTAGCTCTTTGCTACTGATCACTTTGGCAGAAACCCCCAGATGCTTGGAGACTACAGATGGAGCTGATTTGGGGAGAGTTGTTTTTTTTTTTCTAAAAAAAAGCACCCATAACCTTAGAACTTCCTTTTTTTTTTAATTATGCTTTGCTATCTTTATAATAGCTTCCCTGTTCTTCCTTTTCCTATTCTGCACCTTCTGCCCCTTGCTTTTTAATTCATGACAGCCAGAGCGCAGCTAAAGGCTTTTCCTAGCAGAGCATCATTTGTTAGTAAACCGGCAAAGACAAGCTTAACCAATTTAACCAACAATTTCTGTAAGGCTTTCTTTTTTGACTGGGCTTTGGGATTTCTCCATGCACCCGTTGGAAGGATGAGGCTGCAGGAAACCGCAGGAGAGGAGCCTCCAGCCGTGACGGGCTTTGTTCAGATGCCTGTAGTCTGGCAGAAGCTGACCTCCACAGCACATGGTCTTTCACTTAGCTGCCTCTCTCCAGCTATTGGAGAGGTCCGATTTGCTGTGTGTGGGATTTCTGCTGCTTCTATGCTGCTTGGTAATGTTTCCAAACTGACTGGCGGACGCTTGCCTTGGTGGTGAAGCTGGAGCTGGCGGGGTTGCTGCAGGCTGTCCCTTTGTGCATGGCTTCATTGTCACACAGCTCCTCTCTGAGCAAATCTGGTGCCTTAAAGCATATCCTCCTGAATTTTTAAGCTCTCCAAACAGTCCAGGTTTCCTCCTTTGGATGTAAATGTCCTCTCCCTTCATCCCCCATGCTTCTGCTGGGCTAATGGCTCTTTGTTTTGTTTCAAATCAGTGTGATTAAGGGAATATCTTTTCAGACTGTCACTTCTTCATTTTATGGGACTAGCATAGTAAAAAATTGTAATATCTGTTGGGATGAGTACCCCGCGCACAGAGTTACAGGCCTTTTCCTGCTCATGAATCATCTTCCCTTGGGACCCTGTAGTGATAGCATTACTTCTGTTTCAAGGGAGAAGTCCTTGAGAAAGGAGACCATTTATTTATCTGGACAGGAGAGGCTGTCTGGGTTTGGTTTTTTTTTTTGTTTGTTTTTTTTTTTTTTAAACACGTAACTTTTGAATTTATCCTTGAGGAAGGCACTGCTCCGGGCGTTAGAGGTGAGCGGGCTGGGGCCATGTTTGGCACAGGAGATGCGGTGGCTCCTGGAGGCCAGGGCAACCAAAACGATACTCTTTCTGAGGGAGGTCAGATCATTCCCCTATAGGAGGATTTCAGTAAAACACGTTATGCCTGTGTTTAGTTTACAAACAAGCTGCTGAGTGTCGCACTTTAACAGTGGCTTGCGGTACAGGAGCCGGCTGTGCCTGTCCAAACTGCCTGTCTGAGGAGACCCCGAAGCAGCTCCCAGCAGGCTCACGACACCCGCGTCCTTCTCCTGCTGCCTTTCGTGGGATGCCCAGTGAGTGGAATAAACAGAGAAGCGACCCTCTCACCAGGAGCCCGAAGGAGCGGCGCTGCCCTTGGCCGCCCCAGGGAGGGCTGCGGCCTGGGTGGGGAGGCGAGTGTGCTTCCCTGCCGGGTGCAGGGGTGTCTCTTTCTGGGCGGCATGGTCTGGCCTCTCGGGTTTCTCCTACAGACTTTGTGGTTGAATTAGGGTGGGCCTGTCAAGGGACAGTTTTGGACTGAGTGAACCTCTTGTTTTCTTCTTGTCAGCACCTGGGTGTCTGTGCTGGCTCCTTTGTTCCCATTGAGACCACTTTTTGCCTGCTGTGCGTACGCATCCGCAGTTTTATGCAGCTGCCCGACAATTCACTATTTCTGCCCCTGTAGCCTCTGTGGGTCCCCTCTGCCGGTTGTGGTGCAGTCGTGAGAGGCCAGGCAAGGCTGGCATCTCGAGGGCAGCAAGGCGAAGAGCAGCCGAGCCTGACTGGGCGCCGGTGTTGGGCTTGGGAAGGGGACTCCTGTCCCCAAACTCCTGCCAGGGCTCTCAGGGTTTCAGTTCAAGAGCTGGGATCCGAGCTGTTTGTTTTTAAACTGGAGACTGAGATGCCATAGCGGCTCTGATTTTTGAGGTGAAAGACCATTTAATAAATGCAAGCCTGTTCACAGCCCAGAAGCAAAAACAAACCTGTACCTGCATTAGGACCATTTGTACTTTCTCAATTCCTATTTTTTGGTTGTTAATCATGGTCTCTTTGCCTGCCCAGTTAAGGGTAAATGCAGCTGGGGTGTAATATTTTCTGCAAGCGTTTCTTGCTTTCATTTATCCTGGTGGAGGCAGAAGGGCTTTGCTTCTCGGGACAGGTAAATAATGAGCTGGCTATCGGCAGCTTCCTTGCTCAGAGAGGGGGAGGAAGGGAGAGAGGGGGCCGTGATGCCTCATCTGATAGATGGACACGAGCATCTTGCAGCTCTGTTCATTGTTAATTCACTCCTGCAGCACCGCTCAGCTGTGAGGTTTCCAGGCGTGCTTGGCAGCACTGACAACAAAAACATCTGGTCCAAGAATATAGTTCCCTTCTGCTGGCAGCTGCATGAAAATTATTTTGTACGTAGTGGCGTAACGCCAAATGCACTTACTTGTACACTAAAGTGCACAGCCTTTATAGAGCTTTGGCAGCGCAGGGCGATTTTAAATGCTGTGCATAAGTCAGCATTAATCTACCAAAGAAAATCAAAACCTCAGCAACTGATTTTATAAAGAACTCACTTATCACACGTGTCCAGATGTGGCCGTACCTTTGTACCTGTCTAACAGCTGTTCCTGCATGAATACAAAGGGAAAGCCTTTAGCTTGCAATCCTGGTTGTCATCTGTCCTCCGGAAGGGTTTGGCACAAACACGAAGGAAAATTTGCCCCTCGCAGATGCCCCTGAATTCCTCTCATCAGCAGCCACATTTATCTGTTACTGATAGAGGTTGTCTATCTCCTCTCTTGTTTTAGGAAGGACCTAGTGTGTGCTGAAGAAAATGTTAGCTGTGAATCAAGTAGTTTGTGTGTCTGCTGATAAATTATAATTTGAGTGGTTGGACCTGATAATTACAGAGTCATCATCATCATCTTGTCAGTCAGTTGTAAATCATTCTGTAATGGATTTCCTTTTAAAAAAAAGCTGTATTTCTGAGCACAAGTATATTTTAGAAGTAAAATATAGTATCTATAGCCCTTCCTGCTTTGAAAACCTTTAGGGTTACAAGTGTGGATTACTTTCTTATGTGAACAAGCAAGTTGAAGAGAGATCTTTGCTCCAGCGAAGCTGGTCTCAGGCCATACATTTCTAGTTACTTCTTTTCTGTTTGTTCCCACAGAGTAGCAGAGCTTGGCAGTGCTTTTTCACCCCCGAAACTGCTGTTGGGTTGTAGGTTTCTGGAATGCTGCAGAAGAGCATGGAGGAGCAGAAACCCCAGGACTGGTTGGGCATCAGTCATGGGCCTGGGTTTGCCCTTTGCAGAAGAAGCCCGTTCCTCTCCAGGAAGCAGCAGGTGGTTTGGGGACTTGGACAGGGTATTTCTGTGGGTGTGTGTAGGGCTGATTGTTTCACAGCTGATGTTGATCCTCTGCCCTGTTGCTGCTGGGAGGAGCAGTTCTCACCAAACCAGAGAGAGAAGGAGATGGTGGCAAAGGGAGGAGGAGCAAACTTCTTCCTGCTGTCTTTCGAAGCTGTCTTTGCTTGCAATGTCAGTGAAAGAAACCAAAGGTGTTTTCTGAGGTATTTTTAAAATTGAAAATGAAATTTGACAAGCCTGTAGGGCTTAGTCTGGTGTCCTCCCTTCCTCACCCCAGCCACCCACGGTCTGCGTGGACAGTATATATTCAGCCAGTTTCTCACACACACGATGGTGGACTGGTGTCACAAATTTCTTTGTGATCCCTTCTGCCCCTCATCTGGTGAGAGGAACTGGTCTTTGAACCTCTTGGGTCCTCCCTGTTGGCGCCTGGTGTTTTGCATTTGCAGTACTTTGTTTGCGTAAGGCAGGAGAGAAGGTTGTGGATTACCGACAGAGGTTGAGTGGTGACTAATATTGGACCAGAGGAGCTGAAGTGTTTAACATTTAGGCAAAGATTACCTGATACTAAAGCTTGTAAGGACTTGTGCACTTGCACTGTGTCATTCAGTCATGTTTGTAAGACACATGTACAGATCGGACGATTCCTTTTATTCCAGGGTAATTTACATATTTTGGCTGCTTCACAAAAGAAACCTTGTGTTGAATAAGTCAGATCATGATCTCACACTAGTCCTTGCTTACAAGGAGTTTTTTGGAGGCTGTAGTGTAGCCCAAAATTTGAAGTTTTCCTTTTGTGGGTGTAAAACAGAGCATAGGTTACCAGCAGCACATACAATGGGCATTGAACATGGATATTAGCTCCTGAGCCAGCATATTACCTTCAATGTTTGGGAATGTGATGGCTGGCTGTTAGATGTTTCATCTGTCAGAAAAGAAAAGCAGTGTTAAATCTATTTCTTCGTAGTGATGGGCTAAGTGAAGTATGTCACTTTATAAAGTGGTTTGGTTGCAAAGAAAATACAGTAATTTTGTTTTTAGGGCTTTTCTTAGTAGTCATTTTCTGATAAAATGCAGGGCTTTGTTAGAGTTGCAGACGGAGTTTTAAATATTTGGAAGGAAAAATTGCAGCGCTCGCAACATTTTAATGAGGAGGGTTTGCTTAATTAAAGCCTAGAAGATTTAGGGAATGTGGACAGCTGAGGGATTAGCAATGTGTTACAAAGTTCTTCTTCCACCTACCAGTTGATTTGGGTTCAAAAGCCAAAGTCTGTAATAAAACTGGTAGTCTTCCAGCGGCTGTTTGCCGCCATTGATGCCGCCAATGACCAAAGCCTGGATTCATTCTACCTAAATTTAAGCACGTAGTGGTTGTGCTGAAGCCTGGAGTGTGGCTGCCCTGGGTGCCCATGATTTAGCAAGGAGGGGAAAGGTGCCCATAAGGTGACAGGTGTGTCCTCCTGAGGTGGGACTTGTCCCATGGAGGGCTGAAGGTCACCGGTGGGACTGTCTCTCCTGGAAGTGCGAGGCACTTGCTTTGTGGCTGCCAGCTGCTTGCTGCTGGCATTGTGGTGGTGCTTGTTCACGATCCTCCATGTTTTCTTAAAATTTTAATGTTATTTTTTAACATATGATTGATTTGGGGGTACCATTGCCAGTCTGCCTCCTCTGCTTCTCAAATCTGTGTGTTTGCTTTTGGCCTAAATAATATCACGTCCCAAGCAGTGCCGAGCCCTCCGTCACTGTCAGGCAAAGAAACGGCAGCATGTGATGGAGCTTCTGAATTTCTCTCGTCAGCTACTTCTCTAGCCCCATCTCCTTTTAATAAAAGATCCTATGTGAAACAGCCCCGAGGAAATGCCGGAGTGGAATTACTTTTCCTTCCTCTCCTTTGTTCTGTTCCTGTTCGGGTGTGCATGGTGACAGCTTTTGGGTTCATGGTCGTGAACTGTTGGGATATTTTGGTTTTTTAGCATTTGGGTTTCATTCAGTGTACAAAATGAAAGAGGGGTTGTTAGTAAATCCCTCTTCCCTGCTCATCTACAGGACTTGTTGGTCAGTGTGGGTGTGAGGTTGTATACTGAAGGAATCTATCCTGTAAGGAAATACAGTGTCTTTATGTAATTATAGGTTTTCATGATGTATGTACTAGAAGAACATTAGTGTTACGCCAGAACTGCCATTTTTACTGTATTTTTCCCAGCTTAAATTTCTGTTCATATAGCTTCTGTGTAGCATTTGGTACATAGGAAATCCACTTTCAGTCGTTTTAGCCTTTTGTTTTCTCTCTTCTCTCAGATGTTTGCCTTCTGCCCACCCTCCTTAAAATTTAAAACTTAGTTTCAAACTAGAACTTCAGTTTCTTGCTGCATCTCTTCAGCTGCATCAAACCTGCAGGACTTGGGAACCTTTTCCATCTCCCAGGTCCAAACCGTGGCCCAGCAGTGTCTGGACTGCACATGCAGGGAGGGGCCCATGGGATCGATCCCCTTTGGGAAGGAGATCTGCCCTCCAGGTGGGAGTGGTGGCATGCTGGGGCTTCACACTGCCCGCGGGAGCAGGGGCTGAGCGGTGGGCAAACGCCTCCCCTGGCTCTGTCACCCCCAGAGATGCTTATTTCCTTGGCATCAAATGCACGCTGAGGTGGGGTGTAGAAAAACTGTGCAACTTTTTGGCTTTGTGCAGAAGCCTGTTTTCTCTCCAGCATCTATGTCTCCTCTTACTGTCTGAGCATGGAGGTTTGCAGAAAGGAAATTGGTTTAATTTCTTTCCTTTACACATGGACTTATTTTTCATATCTGCTGGCAAGGGCTTGTTCTGATCACAAAAAACCTGAGACTGGATGTAGAATAGTATAGCAACAGGCGTTTTTAGTGTGAATAATAGCAATGGAAGTAGGGTACTAAACCTTCCCTCTTTTACGAGGGCTCTGAAGATGTCAGTATAAGGCTAGCTTGTTGCATAACTTGTACATAATTTAGGCTTGATGAGGATGGACAGTTGAATTGTATAGCTGGGATAAACATGCAGTCTGAGCAGGAAATTCTTTTAAGTAATCATGACCAGGATCGAGGGACTAGCCTTAGAAACGGTTGAAGGGGTTTGTCCTTGGGAGGTTTCTCTCTTGGTTGTCTTCGGAAAAAGCCCATGGCATGCTGGGGTTTTACTGGGGGAGGTCAGCAGCAGTGCAGTCTCTGTGCCTTCAGCACAGCTCATTCAGCGACCAGTGAAGGCACCGGGGGCACATCAGGCAAGAAAGAAAATATTGTTGTCGGAGTGACTGGCAGAGGAGGTGGTTTGGGGGGAGACAACAGACAAGTATTGTCTTCACGTGGTTTTTGGCTCCTTCCTGCCTGCACGTGATTCCATCTCCTGTGCCTGCACAATGCTGCTACACAGGCTCCTTCGGGCA
The DNA here is from genome assembly GCF_000687285.1 of Phaethon lepturus. Taxonomy (NCBI): domain Eukaryota; kingdom Metazoa; phylum Chordata; class Aves; order Phaethontiformes; family Phaethontidae; genus Phaethon; species Phaethon lepturus. The sequence goes on from NW_010521154.1 coordinate 8,565, forward strand.
GTGCTGGGACCCAGCTTCAGAGCTAGCTCTCCTTCATGCTTTTTTGTCTAGTTAATTTAATTGTTGCTTTATGGCTGCAGCCTCAGCAATGGCACTGTTGCGAACAATTTGGCTCATTTTCTCTCTTGTTTCAGATGGTGCCTTTAGCATGCAGTAGAGAGGGTGTTGTGCCAAGGGGAGACAAAGCAGCCTCTGTTTTGCATGTGTCGGGAAGTGTGTTTCTAACCTGCTTGATGAAATCTTGCGACTGAAGGTAACCAAACGTGGTCATAAGGACAGCCCTGTTCTCCCAGCCGGTTCTCACAAAACTAAGATTGGGGGGTTTTTGACCCTTGAAAAAGCATCACAGCTGTCTTCTGTGACTGCTGTGCCTGGGCAGAGTCTTGCTGCTCTGCTGCTTCCTTCTGGCAGCGCAGATCTGTGCTGGCGGCGGAAGCGGCTCAGAGGCTGGTGGGCAGCTTGCAGTGACAAGATGGGCTCCAGAAAACTTGCAAGTGGTAAAGGCCGTGAAAGGCTTTCTCTGCGTGGGCTGTATACGTGGGCTAGGGGTAAAGTCTAAGAGGCACCCTCACAGTGATGGTGGGGTGATGCTTACCACCCATGCTACCGCTTGCTGGATGTCTGGTGCTCCTTCAGTGTCTCTGTCACTTGAGTGCATGGTGTGACATGCATTTTCTTATGGGCAAACAGCCTGCAGGCTTTTGAACAAGTGCGTGTTTGGGAAGGACTTGAAGGATGGTGCAGAGAAATGAACGTACCGATGCCAAGGTGGGAAGAGTCTGTGTAAGGGGTCTGTGAAAGAGAGACCTTGCACATGAAGTGGGACAGGCACAGTGAATGCTGGAGGGTGAGAAGGTAACAGAGACAGAAGGGAAATAAACTTGTGTGAGGTCTTTAGCTTGAGGGTAGCAAAGCTCAAAGGCTCCATAAAAGACTCTCAAGAAAGACGGGATGTAATAAGAAAGTTGGGAGGCTCTTGTATGTTAAGATTTAGGAGAGACTGTATATGGACTTGTTAAATGTTTACTGCACATCTTGATTAAAGTCTTTTCTTTTAAACAGTTTAGGTTTTCCCTCCCAAGAAGCCTGTGTTTGGTATTTTCTTTTAAGAACTATTTTATATCCTATTCCCAATTCCAACACTCTGTTTTGGCGTTGGAGAGGATTGCATTTCTCCACGTTGCGCTCTCTGTGCTGCAAGCTGCTCTGCTTTATACGAACTTCCTACCTTGGCAGGTGCTGGCAGGGACTTGCCCGGCACTCAGAGTATCATTGCTCCTGTGGTTTAGGTTCCTCCCAAAATTACAATCTCCTTCCCAGCTTGGAGGCAGCGCCACAGCTCCTGGTTCAAATACCGTGCTGTATGCAATACCGCCCCAACTCTTCTCGTCAAAACATCTCCCTCGTGTGTGAGAACTTTATTAACGAGTGTGTATATTATGGATTCCAGCACCAGAAAAGGTCACCTATTGTGCTAGGCACTATTCAGACTTTCCCTGTCCTAGACAGATTCAGCTCTGAATGGATGCCGGCCAGGTCTGGGGTGCAGGGAGGAGGGAGGATGTGACACACGAGCAGAATGGGGTTTTGCAGAAGTTGGTGTTGTGATTTATCCAGGAAGACTTTTGTTTGCATTTGGTGCCTTTTAGAATTTTTTTTTGTTAATGTGGGTGGAGAGCAGAAGTAAAAAGTGAGAAGAAGCAGAAAGGAAAATAAAGTGGGTTTCTTGTGGGCTTCTCCTGTTTTTCTTCAACTTGTGTGTTGGGGGGAGATGGTGAAAGAAAGGCTGAGTCGCTGTGGTTCTGGTGCCTCTGAACGCAAACCAGTTTCCTCTCCACCGCTCTGGGCATCCATAGGTTAGCACTCCCTTGCCCCTCCCAGTGCTGGGCTGAGGCTGCTGCCTGCCCCTCCACACAGATCCCAACTATCCCATGATTTAAAGATGCCGACTATCCTGTGATTGAAAGATCCCAAATCCCACAAGCCAGTGCTGGAGCTCGTGATCCTCAGCAGCTCAGCTTACCCTGAAACCTCGCTTAGACTGTCGCCAGCCACCGCTCTCCAGGCAGTGCAGCTCCGTGGGTATAGGCAGGCAGTGCTTCGGGGGCAGCGTGGAGGAAAGCAAAGGAAAGGAGACTTGGAGACTGCCCTTTTCCCATCCCCTTTTGCCTGCGTGTTTAGCTTTCCACACTGGGGGAGCAGTGTCGATTTTTAAAACTCTTGGTTGCAGCTTAAAATCACTGGATGCTGTTTGTGCAGGGAGAGATGAGATTTGTCGCCGTTTTTTAGAAAGGAAAGTTACTGAAGGGACCTGTTTGTATTCCTCTGCAAACTGATTTAAGGCAGCACATAAATCGTCTGGCATGATAGATAAACTTGCTCTACCTTCATCACAGAACATTGTCTTGCTTTATGCTTTCTTGGCCGTGTTTCCTCATTCCTGTTTCCCCTCATCTGGGGTAAATAAAATCTTCTGAAATTGTCCTGAGTTACTCCTCCCTGTGCCATCCCTTGAGAAGGCAGGATCAACAGGTAGCAAAGAGCAGTGGTCAGGCAGCTCTTCCACCCCAGGAGAGTGTGTATGGAAAGTCACCACTTACATGCCCTGGGATACTTCCTCACTGTACGTTTAGGTGTTGTGATGTTTGTTTGTGGGGTTTTTTGTGTTTTTGTGTTTTTTTTGTGTTTTTTTTTTTTTTTTTTTATTT
>NW_010521154.1:11319-48367 GCF_000687285.1 Phaethon lepturus
GTGTTATTCCCTGCTTCCTCCTCTGGCTCTGTCTCAGAGACAGATTCTTTTAGGGGTACTAGTTGCAGTGCTGGGGCAGGTTGGAACTGTTTTGCTTGGTCTCTTGAAGCACCTAGACAATGATGTTGAGGGAACCATATAAAAATGCGGGGGGCAGGGAGTCATTTTCCTTTTCTGTTGTTTACGTCCTCCCTGCTTTTGGCACTTACAGAACTGTAGTTCCCTTCTTCTCCCTCCCTCCTTACCACCATGTCTGGCAAAGTGCTTTGTCTTCTAAGAATTTGTAAAAATAAGCAAGATTTCCTTGCAATAATGTTGCAGGGGGCTTACCTTTGGAAAACATGCTGAAATGGCATAATTGAGCTATCCAGGTTAATATTCCTTACATGGATCTGCTCTAGTAGCTTTTATTTGACTGGGAGTTACTCCAGTGGCAGCCATGGTCAAATACTTAAATCATTCAGATACTTAAATCATCACAGTTTTGCAAATGGTGCTGTAATGAAAATAACAAGTCATTGATTTGCTGTCTGCATGCAAAAAAAAAATAATCTGATATTCAGTGTGCAATGATGAATGGAAGAACAAGCAGTGTGGGGATTTTGTGCTACAGATGTAAGCAAGCTGATCGAGCGCCGCTGGGTGGCATGCTGAGAGGTAACATGCCTTGTTTCATTTTTAATGTGCTAATTCAAATGGTTAGAAATAATCTTAGTGTACATAGGTGGATTGCTGTGCGGGCGTCGTATGCAGTTTTTAATCTTACAGGCAAAGTCGTTTTGATAAAACAGCGTTGCGGTTAGAAATCCCTAGAGATGCTGACATGTCCATTTAATCTCTGAAGGGAAACGTGTGGAGAGGGAGAGGAAAGCCGCTGCAAGCTTAATTTAACCACGTTAGTCTTGCAGAAGTATAGCTTACTGCAAAAATTACTGGTAATCAGACATGCTGTCACAAACAGACAGCGAATGTGTAAGTATAAAACACTTACACCAGCCCCAGACAAAGAAGGTTGCAATGGGAATTTGTATCCACAGATAATGGCTTAAAGTGGTAATTGATGCCAGCTGCATAAAATCACTAGGAAGGGCTCACCAGCTGCCTCTCTCCTCCAAGAAAAAACGATGTACTTTTGTATTACTTCATGAGAATGACAGTCTCTCGCCTCAGTCGGTATTAATTGTCTCCTTTTGTGATCCTGGCACCTCTGCAAACGGCGGGACTGTTAGCGCGCGTGTTGTCGGGAGGAGGCGAGGGACCGTCCGTCTCAGGCCGGCTCACAGGCCCAAATCCCGGGATGGCCGCTGAAACACCTCCCTCTGCGCAGGAGGATCCCTGCTGCAGGCCGCAGCCTGCCCTCCCTGCGGCACGTGTGTCCGTATGGAGACCTGTGCGGAAACGGTCTTGTCTGGTGAGATTTTTGGGTGGGATTCATCTCGCCCTGATGCGAGACATCTGCAAGGTTGGTGTCTGGATCTTGGCTAATGACCTCATCCTCCTTTTGTAGTTACGGGGGAGAAGTAAACACCGGCAGGGCGCAGATTGTTTGGCCTCTTTCAGATGTCACGTTGGGATGAAATCAATAATACCCTGGAAAAAAACGTTCCTGAATCTGGAAAAGAACAATTTTGGTCTGACCACCTTTTTTTTTTTTTTTCTTTTCTTTTTTTTTCTTTTTAATCTTACACCAGTTGCTATACCTCAGTGGTACTGCAGCCTTCTCTGTGCTGATTAATCCTCATGATAGTCCCTGTTGCCACAAAGTCTTCAGGACTCAGTGCCAGGGAGTTATCGATCCACACTAAGTAAGTGGAGTCCTCCAAAGCCTGGCAAGAATTAGTGAATCCATTTATTTTTCTAGGCTGGAATTTGGACTGGATTGAACTGTAGGTGAGATGCTATTTGTGTTGTGGACAAATGCTCAATGACAACTGAAACAGGAGTTAGCACTGTTACTTAGCCTTAGTTAAAGGAGATGGTTGGGGTTGCTGCAGGCCATTGAGCAGGTGCTTTGACAAAGCCACAAGGAAAAAATGGAAGAGCAGTAACAGCCTGCAGTCTGCTGGGTCTGTGTGTGCCTTTTTTCGTTGTTTTTTGTTCTTCGGGGTTTCTTTTTTATTCTTTTATTTTTCAGAAATAGATCCTGTCTAAGCATTGTCATTTTGGCTGTTAGAACAGATAAACATGAACAACGTTTAGGACATCCTGCCCATTGTATTGTAAAAGCTATTGTGTTCATGTGCTGAGAATAGGAAATAATTTTCATATAAAAAGTCAGTACAAAATAGCAGATTAATCCAATTATGCATATTAACGTATCAGTGATTAAGTCCCAAACCATTAAGTTTGACAAAGCTCCTATTAAAGGTTTTTTTGCCTAAATCCAAAGTTCAGTGTGGTAGTTTCTAGTATAAGCATGTATTCCTCTTCTTTTTTGTTTGGGTTTTTTTTTCATATAGTCTAAATAAATTAAAAAATCACACAACAGCAAGGAAGCAGCTGAGGAAGCACCGAGTTAGCTTTTGGCACAGAAAGCTGTTCTGATAATGCTTTCTCTCAGGGCTTCTGTTCACTGGGAACTTTGATTTATAATATTATTTTACTATTTTGTCCAGTGTTCCAGAAATACACAGTATTTCACTTTAAAGATGCGTCATGAGAAGATTTAAGAACAGTTTATCCCTGGTGCATTTTGGGAATTCTCTCATAATAATTTACAAGTCAGCACTGCACCCCACTATGAGTGAATTTGAAATAATTGTTTACTTTGTGGCATAGGGTGGTTTCTTTTGCTAAAGCCATGTGTACCAGTGTGTATAAATAGTTAACATGTACTTAGTATTAACATCTGCATATGTCGTGAATAGGATATTTGATTGCTAGCATGGTACAAATTGCAAGGAAGTTTAAGGCTTAAAATTTTCTCATGTAATCAGCTTTGACATTACAGGATAATCAAAATATGTGCTACCGTTTCCATCAGCCAGCCACCCTAGGGAACAGAGGTTTCGGTTTCTTCCTGGAATCAATTTAAGGTAGACATTCTCCCCCTGGATATCTAAGGCTAGAAAATTGTGGAATGAATAAAGATTGTGCCTAAAGGGGTAAACCAGCTGCCTTTTCATTCGTTGCCTTGAGAGGTGCAAGATGAAGGCTCCCACTGTCTAGGTGTAGTAAGAGAGAGCTGGGGGTGGCATGGTGTCTGCTCCATCTTCTGTATCTGCTGGCTGCCTGCTCAGACACCACCTCAAAGCATGCGTCGTCGAACCTTCCACGCAATGCATCCTACTATCACTTCGACAACGCATTGTGGATGTTTTTAAGGAGTGGCTGCATAGTGTTACCCATTTCAGCTCTTTGAAGGGATGACCTCCCTTCACCTGAGCTGCTCGCTTGTTGGCACCTCGCTGAGGCAAGTGGAGCCGGGGGAAATCCTTCCTCTGCCTTTGTGTCCCAGCATCCTGTTTACCGCCTGGGCTCCCGGCCCTCTCTTCCTGATGCACTTGCTCTTCCTCCGTGGAGGCAGATGGAGGAGGAAGAAGCTTGCGCACGAGGTGAATGCCTTGTCAGTGCAATGAGGGCAATTCCTCATTGATCTCCACCTCTGCTTTCCTGCGCCAGCCCTGTGTTGGCACTGAGGTGGGACCCTGTGGTCCCCACCATGCGGGGACCCGGTTCGGAGGGCCTGCTTTGGCAGCCAACTGTGCTGAGCTGCTGTCTGGCATTTAAATAGAACTGGTTGCAATTTTCAAAATTAAAGGGAAAAAAAAAGGGGAAGATGGAAATAATACTCTTCTATCGTAAATTCACAGATTCTTCCGGTTTTCCAGTTCTCTGGGTTACATAGAATAAAGGCCTGCTAGCTACATATTTGCTTAAGGTATTACAAGCATACAGTTTTTAAACAGATCCTTTTCTACTTCATCACTGGACGAAGTCCAGTGCATCCTTCATTCGTTTTTTTGCAGTACTGAAAACTCAGGAAAGTAAAGTCTGTTTTAGACCATTTCAATAAACATGATTTTGATGGCATGAACATAGGATGTGTTTACTGAGCGTGATGCTGGTATAAATTGAACTTTAAAAAAAATCTACTTGTGTGAAAGAGAAGAGGAAATAAATAATGCATGTGGTGTATTAAACACGCATTTTTTGGTTCTATTCCAAAGGACGAAGAAGAAGAAATCAAACTGGAGATTAATATGTTAAAGAAATATTCTCATCATAGAAATATTGCAACTTATTATGGTGCTTTCATTAAGAAAAGTCCTCCAGGACATGACGACCAACTGTGGGTAAGCAGATATTTCTCAAGCATGTTCGTAAGTCTTTCCCTTTTGGATATAGTTTGAGGATGACAGAAATACCACATTATGGAAAGACAAACTAATAGTGTCTGGTGCTTGCCTGAACAGCTAGGTAAGTGAATCACATAGGCTAATCATGCATCCTTAAGAGAATGGCTGAACCAAGATTGGCTATCAGCAATGGATTTGCTCTTTAAGTAACTTTTTTTTCCGCATTTCCCAGATGGATAGTAACATGTTCCATAGGAACAAGGCAGACGAGCTGAGCAGTAAGTGCGTGGCTGTTAAAAGAAAGCTGCACTTTAGAGTTGTACCCATTACAGTTCTCATCCCGCCTCATCTACACCCCCTAGAGGATTAAAGTTTGGGTTTCAAATGGCAGGGTACAGATACCAGTGCATGTTGTTCCATAAATAAATGGGAGTTAAAGAATAAGATGTGTTGCAATGGTGTGATCAGTTTGATACCTTCAGCACTGGATGTGCTCTTACTCCTGTTGCTGCAAATGCATTTTGCATAGCTGAGCAAATCCAGATTCCCGGCATTAAATTACAGTGATCAAATCAGTCCTTGAAAATGTGGTAACTAATGTGAGACATATTCCATATATGTCTGACACACATTGGAGACATTTGGTTTCAATCCATTTTCCAGGCAGAGATGTAAAATAAATGATACTCTCTGCTTCACAAGGGTTTCCCAAATCAATGCTGCAACCTGATTATTTTGCTTCGCTAGGCAGCTCGGAACTGTGTTTAATCTTGATTGTATGTTGATATTTGTTTTGCAGCTTGTCATGGAGTTTTGTGGAGCAGGCTCTATCACAGACCTTGTGAAGAACACAAAAGGGAATACTCTGAAGGAAGACTGGATAGCGTATATCTCCAGAGAGATTCTCCGGGTAAGGAAAATAGTCTGCTCCACTTGAAAACACAGAAGCAGTCTTACAAAGATGTAGCCTAGCTTGAGGTTCTGCAAGAAGCTGTTTCTGATCAATCCTGTTAGCCATGTCATCGCTTGGAGAGTGCGTAAGGAGCAGGTAGATGTCTGCTCCACATCATTTAACTCCGTGGGAGTTATACTGCATTGTAACAGCACCCTTGCAGAAAATAGCAATTTTTAGTCATGAGAAGCCGGTGGAAGAACCAGTGACCTTTACCTATTGTAGAAGCTGTGAAACAGTGTCCATAAGACACTCTTTTTGAGAAGCCTGAGGTTGTAATAGTGTCCTAACAAAATACGGTGTGGAATGGGCGTTTCCAAATGTGCTTGCAGCCGTCCTTCTCTGCTCCTAATCAAGTCTGTGGAGGAAGGGAGTTGTTGGGTCAGGCCAGCAGTCAGGGCTTCTGTGCTGCAATGTGCTCATGTGTTGTATATTCCTGCAGTCTTATCTAGAGCAAGCAGCTACACCGTGTCTAGCTGTGCGCTGTGGAGTGCTAGCAGACGGCACTGCGAAAGTTTTTCAGGAAGAGGGATGCCACTTAGCAGTTTTTCTAAAACTGAAGCTTTAACTAATTACTCTTTATATTTAATTTCCAGTTGATACAGTTTAAGTGCTTTTTGAATTGGCATTTGTTTGCTGCATCAAGTAAATCTGGTATGGTTTTCCTCGTGCTTCTTTGTAAAACAAATTGCCTCCTACCCATACCACTACACAGTATGTTTGTTCAATTGCCTCATCATAAATGAAGTTCTGAAGGGCTTTATGTGAAAGGAAAGCACCACTGGCTCTTGCATAAATCAATGCTGCTGTTGTCTGTGTTACACATTTGCTCTGCCTTGGCAATTTTTAAGATGGTGAGGGAGGGAGACAGGCGTATGATTCTGGTCTCTTGCTCTAATTCCATGTGTTAGGAGAGAGTCCGGCTGCTGGCGTTTGGGCTGGCACATTTTCAGTTGTTTACAAGGGAGAAGAAAATTTGAATACCTACTGATGGTTGTATTTCAAATGAAATGGATAGTGTGCTTTAATATGTGGAAAGCTGACTTCTGCAGGACTGCTCTTACGCTTGATTTGAGAAGTGTGTGACCTTGGAGATATTGCATGCTATGTTGCATTCATCCTAGGTTCTCCGTAGGTAAAGTAGTCATGCTTGCTGAGAAGAGGAAAAAATTATTTACCTCAGGAAAGAGTTAAGTGAAAGCTGTTTTCTCATTCCTGTGAGAGATTTGCAAAAGGAGCCTTAATTGCTTGCTAGCAGGAACTGGAATATCTGGAAAAAAGGAATGCTAAACTCTCATTGCTATGAGATGTTGCAAAACCTTATTTGACACCAAGTTTGTCAGAGATGGAGGAGAGAGGTGGTGTAACAGAAAGTTAAAATGAGCTGAAGTGCCAAAGGCTGGTGCAGGTGGAGACACAGGTGAGGGTCAAGCCAGTGGATCCTTGTGCGGTTGGAGGGGCCTGGGGACTGCAGAAGAGAGATGAGCTCTTCTGTCTCCAGCCAGCCCTTTGCAAATCCAAATGTGTTTTTTCAGTAAGGTGAGATGGTACTCTGGAGAGAACAGACAATTATCTCTATGCCTGGGTTGGCGTAGCAGAAGGCTTTAAAAAGTATCCTGTGTGAAGCTGTGGAAAAGCCTTCATTCCTGTGAAAAATAAGACCACACCTAGCATTAGCAGCCAGTGAAGGGTCTTGGGGACATCAGCCATTCACTTGATTCAGTTGTGACATGTGTGGGGAGGAATTGTGGATGGTGTTTTTTTTGTCACGCTCATTAACTGTTTTAAAAGAAGAAAATAGCCCAGTGGTTATGTAGGCAAACTGGTAAATGATCGTTTAATGAAGAACATGTGTTAGGAAATATTTCTCCACAGCAACCACTACTCTCTTAACCTCTTGCAGCTGTAAAGGTTCTATTTCTTTATTTTTCATAAAACATTAAAAGCCTATGAGGGCAACACAAACAGGCAAGACGATCCCACTGGAGACTACAATTTTCCGAGCAGAGAGCTGAAGAGAAACCAAAATATAGGCAGTTGCTAAGAGGGTTGCCTGTTGTTCTCCCAATTACATTAGAGAGTAAAATGCAACATATGTCTTCCTCAGCCCTCCCTCCACATGGCTAATGCTTTGGGGCATGCATCCAGGTGCTGTCTCAACAAAAAGCACCATATGCCAGGAGGTTTTGTTTCCTTTGGAAAGTATAATGCTCATGTTTTTTTTCTTTTTCCTTTTCTTTTGCATGTTTTTTTTTTTTTTTTCCTGAGGAACAATTATCTGGTTTCATATTTATGGAGGCTAGAGAAGAGCAGCAGAGCTTTTGTTTGTCATCAGTTGTCCCTCTCCTTCAAACATAACCACCCATCCATCACCCTCCCACCTCCTTCTCGGGGGTGCATATATGCATGCTGATGCTGCCTCCTTTCCCCCTCCACCCTCCTTCCCCAGACTAAATTCTCGGTGACCCTGGGTGTGTCAGATGTCATTGATGTACACGGATGTCATTTACAGTGTCACTGCATGGAGACTTTCTGGGAGCTGAACTTTCTTCACATGACAATTGAGAGTTGTTTGCATAGTGCAGATGTTGGGCTGTATTTAGGTACAGCGTGTGCGTGACGTGGGGCCTGTGTTTCTGCTCTGTCACCAAAAGCTGTGCGGGCAGTGTGCTGCTACAAGGCTCCCATGGGTCCCACTGCACCCAGCCACTAAGGGAGAGCCCGAGACCCAGTGCTCTGGGCTTTGGGTGTGCTGGATATGCGTAGTCTGTTGCTAAGCCAAGAGCCTAACTCTGAATGTCCTCTCCTTCCTCTCCTCTTCTTAATACAGGGGTTGGCACATCTTCATGCTCATCATGTGATTCACAGGGATATCAAAGGGCAAAATGTGTTGTTAACAGAGAATGCAGAAGTGAAACTTGGTAAGTAGGCGCGCAAATCCACTTCCTCATTCATTCAGCCTTCGGTTTTCTGATGCTCCCAAACTGATTTTATCCTCTAAGAGCCCTGTGACATGTTCTGTAGCATGTGCACTCTGTCACTGCTCCCATGTGAATCGAGGCCTTGCAAGTATTTCCTTCTGCTTCAGGAGGATGGCATGTATTTCATTAGAAGATGTTGGCTTTCATGCCAGAAGCAGTAAGGGGACTGTTTTGTGGCCCACACTGAGCCATGCGTGACTTGAGTTCATTCTGATTCACTTTATTCTGGACTTGGGAAGTGATGGGAGTCACTCTTTTTATTTGGCATTAATTAAAATAGCACCTGCTGTGCAGGTTCTGGACACAAAAGTACGATCTGGACAGCACTCTCGAGGGAGCTGTTGCATCAAGTTCAAAATGCAGTTCCAGCTCTGGCATGCCTGCCGAAAACCATGCTCATCCCTGGCCTAATCTTCCCCTTCCGAGTGGACAAACTCCTTTTTTCCTTCCCCCTGATCTGTCTCTTCCACTTACCACACACTTTAACCTTCTGTGTTTGTATCACGCTACATTCGCCACCTTTTTTTGGTTAAAAATAGAGCCATGCTGAAGCCCTCCCACCCAGCCCACATCCCTTCTGTTTTGCATTACACCTTCTTGCAGCATGAGGCATGGGAAGATGTCCCGGCTGCTGGAGGAGGAAGCTCTCGGGAGAGCTTTCCTCCTTTTGGTCCAAAGTGGAGCACAGTAGCTCCCAAACCGTTGCTCCCACCGATCTCATCCTGTCAGTGTCACTCAGATGATGGATGCAGTGAAGCTGACACAGCCCTCCTAGAGCAGAGGCAATTACTGGTATAGAAAGGCATACATCACTGTTGTCTTGAGCGGGGAGTACTGGAGGGAAGAAGACAGCCTTGTAATGTAATTGCCCTGTAACAAAACAGGCATCTCCTTTGCAGTACGTGTGCGTGTGTGCTCAAAGTTAGCACCTCATGAACAATCCTCATCTTTTGCTCCTATCGACGCATCTGCTCTGTGCATTGGAGCAGCGAGCAATTTGCTGAGCAACAGATTTTTTTTGCTGTCCAGTTTTAGAGCAGGAAAGGTAAGACAGCTGAAAAGGAGACGCGTGGTTTTCCCATAGCATGAGAGGTATCTTGGGGAGGCAGGTCCCTCTGTATAGGCAAAGATGCATGGCTTCACCATTTGGGAAGGGCGATAACCCTTCCTCAGGCTCCCAGGCAGTGTTTTTGCAGCTGTATGCTCCCTTCCGTAGGGGCAGGCTGATGAGAGGTGCAGGAGAGGTGCTCATACGCTGCTGTGTCTCTTGACACTTGCGGCCCGAGCATGTTGCATGTGAAGCATGAGGGCTCAGCTGCCTCAGCACTAATAATCATGTTTCTCTTCAGCATGGTTCTCCCACATGGAACATCCACAGGGTTTTATTTCCAAGTCACCTTACAGAAGTAATCACTGCATTATTTTTCCTCTCTTATTTTATTTTACTCTTCTTCCCACTCACAGTGGATTTTGGTGTAAGCGCTCAGCTGGACAGGACAGTTGGCAGGAGAAACACTTTTATTGGAACTCCATACTGGATGGCTCCAGAAGTTATTGCCTGTGATGAAAATCCAGATGCTACGTATGATTACAGAGTAAGAGAGTCCTGTTCACAGAAAAAAAAAAACCCAACATACAAAAACCCTACACTTGCAGTATGAACGTCCATCAACGATGGCAATTTTTGAGACTTCTTATGCTTTGTAGGAGTAATATTATTTTGTGTAGGCATATTCTTGCTACGGTACAAGGTATGGGTCACTGCCAGATTGTGACCTTTAAGAGTTGCCGTAGCTTCGAGGCATAAGGAGTAGGACTTCAGCGTGCTGTAAGTACTCAGAGAAGGCAAAAAAAGAGTTTAACTGGGAACTCTCCTGTTCTCAATTTGTATAATGATTGTACTTTAAATTATGTTAGACTATGTCCCAGTTATTGTAGTAACCCAGAACAATGCATTTTAGGTGTTGCCTTAAATAGATCCACTGTCTGGAGAGCCAGTGAAGTACAGAAGGAACTCTTTAAACCGAACCTGTTCCTGATTTCAAGATACATACGCATATTTATAAAAATTTATCCATTGTAACATTTCTCAACAAAGATAGTTTTTTACATAGTTTGCTGCAAACCAAAGATTTTATTACTGCAAAACTGTAATTGGATTGATGATACTTGCACTACACTTAAAAATATTATGTTTGTGTATTTAAAGTTAAATTTCTTCAGTGAAAGCACCCTGTAATCTTAAAAGTTCATCTCAGCTTGCTTTAATGAAAGCACAAGGAAAGAAAAAATGTGAAAACATGCTTTTTAAAAAAATCTTCACTTAGACTAATGCAGTGTTCCAACTTTTAACCAGGAAGGGCAGTAGAGATATCAGAAGGCCTGTGATTAAGGCCTTACAATGAACTTTAGAGCTGAATATCAATTATATCAATTTGCTGAGATTGATAGCGGTGTTAGCTATCAGTACGTTTGTGTATGTCTAAATCTATTTTAAAAAAACATATTATTTGAATTGGTGTTTTTGTACCTTTTGACTAAGATTGATCAGACTGATCCTATTTCTCTTGCTTTAATCGCTTTTTACATCCATCAGCTCATTGTACTAAAGGTAATGCTTTATATCTTTGCAGATGGAGTTAATAGGAAGGAAGGGTGGCTATTAAATGATCTAATAAAGGGGAAGAACTCTCTGCAATATTTGTTAACGCGGTAGCGATGTGAAAAATAACTCCTCCTGCCTCTGAAAACACCTGCTTATTGTTCCTGGTGGAGCCTGTAGGGCTCCCTCCCCCCAAAAAATCATGGTTAAACGGTTTTGTAAGATCATGAGGCTGTGCAGTTTAGCTTAAATGGCTGGATTGGACCAAGAGAAGAGATTGCCTTGCTGGGTCTAAAAATGCGATCATTAGAAATGCTTCTCTGCTTGTATTACAAGAAGAGCTTATTAGTTTTGACTGATTTTTTTAAAAGTCATTATTGTGACCAGAAGTGAAGACTGCATTACTCAAGAGCAGCTCTCTTTCGGTCAGCCTCCTCCAGTATTTTGCCCCATAAGCTGCAGCAGTCTGTGGAGTTGGTCCCTTGCCAAGGCTCCTCCAGCTCTTCTTGGCCGTGTTTGACCCTCCTGGCTCTCGCTGAGGCTCTCCCTAGTCAGGAACGCTGGTCAGAGGCGGTACTTTGAAGGGCTTCTGCTGGAGGACTCTTGTTCCATAACGTTTCAAGCAAAGCTGAGATTGTAGGGAAGGAACGTTTGCTTTGACTCCAAACAATGTGTCCAACAGAGGCTTCTTGCCGTTTTAGCAGTGATAGCTGTTCCCCAATATAAAGCTGTTATTGGATTATTGGGACTAGAAAAAGTTCAGGACTGGGTGTATTCTACTAACCTGTGTTTATTGCTGGTTTAGACACTGAGAAAGACCTGCCAGGTTTGGGGATTTTTGCCCTGCAGTCTTCACAGTCTTTCGTTTTCTCCATCTTTTGTTTGGGGGAATGGGTGTGGTGCTTTCTGTGAATCTATCATAGGGAAATGTTCAACCCTTTGTAAACAAGGGAATATTGCAAATTCAGTTGTTTCATAGACTTAAATTTTGGGCAAATGTATTTTTCATTGTGATAACATGAATATATTTTTAGGTGTTATCAGAAAGGGTTGTTTGCATACGCTGTATGAATACACACACACATTTGTGCATATATATATGTATTATATGATGAGGATTTTATGATACTGATATAATATAAGCTACTTTTTTCTTGTTTAAATAGACACGGTATTTGGTTTCAGTCACACCTACAGGGCCTTTGTAAATAGTACTCTCTTACTGTCTTAATGGGTAAATCCACCTACTAACATATGGTCTCTCTCTTTTTCTGCAGAGTGACCTTTGGTCATGCGGCATTACAGCCATAGAGATGGCAGAAGGAGCTCCCCGTAAGTGATACGTGTGTTTCTCCAGTGGGCTGATTAAGACTGAAACGTATACTTGGGAGATGCTGGTTGTAATCTAACCCTAGTTTTGAGGTTTCTGAAAGTATCCTCATGTTATTTCTGTTCTCTTTGGTTTTGCCTGCCCTATAAATATAAAATCCCATAAATAGCAATGCTTTTGATAAAGATAGGACAGTTTTTAAGCACTACAATGCAGACTGCAGTAATTTAATTTCTATAGCAGGAATATTTGGATGCTAATCGAGTGTCAGACTTCCTTCCTATGGCTAGTATATTGTGTTTTGGAGTTGTGTCCCAGTTGTGTATTGCCTAGCCTGGGATGCTGAAACCTCAGCTGGGGAGAAGGGCAGTGGGGCCTCAAGAAAATCGACCTTAATGAAAAAAGCATCTGTAGCAATTGTTTCTGTGTTGGCTTTCCGTCAGTCTGGGTAATGCTTACATTGCTTCTCCTTTTGTTTCCACTCGTCAGTGGGTGGTGTTGATTTTCCTTAGCAGTGGCATGACTTAAACTGTAAATTCGTCTTCAACAGAGAATATTGAACTTAATGCTCCCTGCTTGACAATACTCATCAGCTGATATGGGTATTTTTGAGACAGAAGCCTGGAAACCAAAAATGCACAATTTTTTATAGCTTATTTTCCCCTCTCATACTTACTCTTTCTGAATATCAAGGCAAACGGCAGATACGTGCAAGGAAGACAGAAGGATGTAAAAAGAAAAGAAATTAGGCATGATGTTTTGGCTTTCAGTGGTAATTTTTACGAAAAATCCTTATTGAACTAGCAAATATGCTTATCCTGAACCCAACTGTAGTTCTGTATTTAAAAAATAACAACCTAAGGTACCTAAGAGTAAGTAATTAAATTTTTTTTACACATAAACAACCACCACACCGCAGCCCAGCTTGAAACCTCTCTCTTTGAAATAATCATGTTGAAATGTAGTATTGATATTTTCCTAGCTAAAAAATGGTAATTTTATTATAGCAGCATCTTGATTTTTTTTGTTGCTGTTGTTATTGTTAATGTAAAATTTATAAATTGAAGCACAACGTTCTTGTTTTGATTCACGTTTTAGGAAGTCTGATGGTTTGGTGTTATGTTGGGTTTTTTTTCTTCCTAATTGCACGTTTGCATGAATGCCCATGTGAGAGCTGCTCCCAGGACACCTCAGCGAGTGCTGTATTAACAGCGTTTGAGCTGCCACTTGACCTCCTTTTTGCTGTACCTTTTTGTTCAGTGTGTTGGCTTGCCTGGGTGGCTTTCATTTAGAAGCTGTGTCTGTGGGTTGTGTAAGCCTGGAATTGGACAATGATATTTTTTCATTTCGACACCGAAGCAGAGCTTGGCCCCTCTTTGTGTAAAAGCACAACAGGAGCATTTGAGAAGGTAGCAAAGATCCAACATAAATGCTGAACAGCTCTTGCCTTGGTCTGTCCTCTGCCATGTGGCCTCTGCCTCCTCCTCCAGCGGCGGCTGAAGAGTCCATCTCTAAGCTTGGTCGTCTGATGAGGTCCACAGGCATCCAAGGGTCCTATTTGCCAAGGTTGCGGCCCCTTATTGTTGAATCCAGAATCCTCTTCATCAGTCTTTTTCTCGTGAATTTCTGTTGTGTGGAAGACATGACCTCTTCCTGCAGTGGTCATTCAGGCTGAGACTGGTGGTGCAAGAGGTCAAGCACAGGAAGATGGTAAAAATAGAGGATTTGCTTCTAGCACCCTTTCTTGGGCAGTCTCCCTCCCTGCTCCCTTGTTTCTGTGTGTTGGCTCTGCCATGGTGCTTTGCTCTGGAGCAGGAGGAAAGGCTGTGTCCTTAATGGACTCCCACTAAGTGTCCACTGAAACCAAGGGGACTTCTTTTGAAAAAAGTTGCAGGTTTGCATTTCAAGTCTGCAGAGAATAATTTTTTTTTATACAGACTCTCCCATGCTTCAGAACATGGAATAGAGAAAAGCTCCAAGTCTGGAGAGTAAAAATGAGGTGTCCTGCCTTAAGTATCTGCATAATGGAAGAGGAGGGCAGGTGGAATGAAGTTTATATGAAACAGTAACTGTGTCGTTCTTCAGTTCTGCCATCGTCTTCTCCCAGTATTTTATTAACCGGAACATAAGCTAGGTGCGGCTGGAGGAGGGTTCTGCACAGATGTTCCCAACATGCTAGAGTCTGAAGGTTAATCTGTGCCTCGATCTTTTCGTCTTTTTGGGGCCACCCGTGGCACGTTGAGCTGTGGAGTTTTTGTCATTTTGGGCTAATTCCATTTAGTTTTGTTGCTGTTGGCATCTGCTGCTTGTGTGGTCGGGATGGTAGGAATGGTTGTGTAAGCTGAAGCTGTGGTATTGACAGAGAACAACTAAGCCAACATCTATATGTTTCTGTTTGGTCTTGTTTTCTTTCCTTCAGCGCTTTGTGACATGCATCCCATGAGGGCACTCTTTCTGATACCCAGGAACCCTCCCCCACGGTTAAAATCCAAGAAATGGTATGTATTAGTTCTAGTGTTTGTAGCCCCTTTTGTAGTGTGATGCTTTCTTGTGTCTCATCGCATGCTGTTTTGTTACTGCTTCCACAGAATTGTAAAGCAATTTAAGTTAGCAAAAATCACTCTGTTGTTATCTTCTGTGCCACTGAATCAAAGCATGAAATAAAAAGCATACGTTGTTTTTTTAGTTCTATTTGTCCCAGAGAAATTTTGTCTTGAATTGTGTGAAAATGAAAACTAAGCTTTTTTTCTTCACAGAGCAGCATCTGTGTTAAGGTGACAAATGGATCCGTATTTTAAAAAATAAACTCCCTCAGCACTCTTAGTATGCAGCATGTTTTCTCAGATGTATCATAACACAGAAACAGAACAGTACCATTGTGTTCTAGTTGCTAAGTTGAAAGGAGCTATTAAAACAAATGAAGGCTTTTACTATAATTATTGTAAACGATTGGAATTGAGTGTGCACTTCTTGCCAGCTGAGAAGAATCCATTAGTATTGGAGGATTTCCTCCCAGTTACTGGTTAAAATTGGCATGTATGAAACAACAGTACTCCCTAGAAAGAGGTTTTGTATAGATTGAATGGGATCACAGGATGCTGTGATCCTGTCAAAATAATGAAGTGATTTGACTGCCTATTCAATATCAATGTAATATAAACTTGGCTTGCTTGCTGGGCTTGGTCTTTGTCTGGATTGACTTATTTATGCACCTGTACTGTCAAGGCATCCCTCTCCCTCTCTCATACTTGCTTTCTGCATGTTAAAAGAATAGAGATGCATATACAGTATTTGCTTAGGCCTTTCATTACCCTTTTTGTTTAGATTAATAACGCTTAGGGCGTGAGGAATAAAAAAAACAACAGCAAAGTTACCCTGAATTCAGCCTCTCAGATTACAGTAGGAAAGTGAAGCGATGGATGGCAACGTTTGTTGTTTTTATACTTAACCATGTAGTGGACGTGTTTGCTGCCCAAGCATGGGAGCAGGTTGAGCGCACCTAGCAATCAAAAAGTGACTCTGGCCAAAGCCGGTGCCGCTGTGACTCGGCTGTTCTGATGGTGTGCTCAGTGTCAGGTTATGAGAAGATAGGCCAAATGATGAAAAATGCAGTTTGGAATATTTCCATTATTGGCATTTTGCGAGGTGGTTTGTTTGGTCACTTCTTTCTGGAGAGGCCCTCTTTCAAGGATTCAAATGAAGTGCAAATTTAGGAAGGTGGTGCTCCAGCTTAGCTAACTTCCATACTCTCACACTTTATGTGGTGTGCAGGAGGAGCTCAGTTCAGTTCATGCCCATAAATTGCGTGGGTGAGAATTTGACCCCAAGTGCCTGTGTTGAACAGACAACACTGTTTGACACCTGCCTATTGTTGTACGAGGATTTTTTTTGTGTGTGGCTCTTCATGTAAAACAATAAAATAATCTTAAATACTCGCAGATCTATCTCAGTGAGCTCAGGTGCATACAAAAGCAGCGCAGTGCTGCTTGTGTCAGGGAATGCTGGCCGCAGTTCTTGCGGCGTTTGGTATGTCTGTTCTGAAGCAGACATGCCCTTAGATATCACGGGCAGGTGGAGACACAACGAGAGCTGCCCTGCCCATGCTTTAAGCAAGCTGGATGCTGCCCAGCTCTGGTCCAGAAGTAGCAGAGCTGGGTTTGCGTGATTTGCCTTTGAGGGCAATTAGGTCTGTGAAAGAGGGCACATTACTGTGAAGCTGTGCCTAAGGACTGCAGGTATGTTGGTATCGCCCTGTGTCCATCTGCCCCAGTGCTCAGCTGGAGCACACACAGCTGTCTTTAGGAGGCACACTTGCAGACAGCACTTGTACCATCCTCTGGGACATGATGCTCTTTGAGGAAAGGAATTAGCTTTGAGGAAGAACAGAAGAAATGTTTGAGCTGAGTTTTATCTGTGATCTTGGTGGTGTTTTTTTTTTTTCCCTTCCCTGCTTTCTCAGGTCAAAAAAGTTTTTCAGCTTTATAGAAGGTTGTCTAGTGAAGAATTACATGCAGCGACCTTCTACAGAACAACTCTTGAAACATCCCTTTATACGTGACCAACCAAATGAAAGGCAAGTCCGAATCCAGCTTAAGGACCATATAGACAGGACCAGAAAGAAGAGAGGAGAGAAAGGTATGCAGCTTCTAAAAATCAAGTATTACAGCTTGTTAAAAACACATATTTTTGTCCTGCTTTGCATTCTAAATCCCCACCCCTAGAAAACCTAAAAAAAAACCCCAAACCCTTGAAAGGTTCTTTTTTAATTAATATTTTGACTATCAGCAGGCTTTTAAGTTTTATTCTGTCCTCTACAGAGAAAGTATCAATTTCAAGTGTTTTATTTTCAGATAAGTTAAATATACTCGCTTCTGGGCCACTGCCTCTTCCATACAAGCATTAAACAGTATTTAGGAGGATATTAGCATATAGGCTTTTCCCTTTTTTGGTCTGTGGTAGGTTCATTCCTGGAATTGTGCCATAAATCAGACTCGCAGGAAGTAACCCATCACAAGAGCTATGAAGCAAATGTCTTGGGCAGCCTGTTCTCTTTATTCAGGTGGTGCCAAGGTTCTCCAGGTGTCTTGTCTTACATATAAAACCTGGCGTCGTTCAAGGAATTTGCTGAAAGTCAGTCTGCTGCAAGAATGTGCCACTTCACAAGCGTGGGAAGATGGGCTTGTATATGTAGAATGAGTTCTAAGGTCTGTGATAGATATTTTCACTGAAGGGGATAGGAACCAGTTCACTCAGGCGCTACTGCAACTCCCCACTGTCCTAAAACTAAAGATAAGCACTATCTAGACCTTTGTTTCTTTCCCATTAGATGAGACGGAGTATGAATATAGTGGAAGTGAGGAAGAAGAGGAGGAAGTGCCTGAACAAGAAGGAGAGCCAAGGTAATAATTGCTTTTGGGAGGGCTCTGGGCAGTCCATGCCAAGTAAATCTAAAGATCTGTGACTATAAATCAGGAGCACGCTAAATTTCTCTCCTATTAAGTGTACACACAAGCCACACAAACCACCCCATGGGTTTGAGTACCTATTCTGTGACTGCTAAAGGTTTTAAAGCTCCCCCTCATATGGCTTAGAGCCAGCGAGCTCTGGATGGAGGGATATTTATGGCAAATATGATTGGTCAGGGGCTCCACAATGTCAGAGTTGGTCCTTATTTTGCTTGGCCTCATTTCACATCTTCCACTGAGAGCATGTATTTGACATGCATCCAGTGTCTTCGCTCCGAAAGAAACAAGATTAAAATTTAACATCGTGCTATATTTTATTAATGTTCCCCTGCTTTGGAAAAGGTATTTAATGGCCCATCAGGCTTTATTGTACGGGAGGTTTTAACTTCCTCTTGTTGCAGTTCCATTGTCAATGTGCCTGGAGAATCAACTCTCCGACGTGATTTCCTGAGACTGCAGCAGGAAAACAAGGAACGGTCCGAGGCCCTTCGGAGACAGCAGCTCCTGCAGGAGCAGCAGCTCCGCGAGCAGGAGGAGTACAAGAGGCAGCTGCTGGCAGAGAGACAGAAGCGCATTGAGCAGCAGAAGGAGCAAAGGAGGCGGCTAGAAGAGGTAGAGACGTGAAGCTGGAGCTCAGGGGACAAAAAAGCCCCTGTTCTGCTTGAGTTTCCCATTCCCACGCCCGTTTAAAAGGAGTTCCCTGTAGCCCCAGCACATCTCAGGAAAGAAAACAACATGTTCAAATACATTGGCAAATGTAGAGCAAAGCACTTAAATCCACGTCTGGCTACTTGAATATGAGCCGTCTTCCAAAGCATTTGAATATCCAGCAGCTCCTATAGAGGCAACAGGAGCCAAAGCTGGGTTGTTTGAAGGTATTTAGGGGGAGGCTGTGTCTTGCTCTCTGTTCAAAGAAGAGGCAACATGTCTAGACTTCAGGTAGCTGTAGAGAAGGGGAGACATTAATTATTCCCAGATGGATTTTTTATTTTTTTTAAAGGGGGCAGTGCCATAAGATTACTTTTTTTGGGGCCATGACATGCTTCAAATTTCCCTTTAAAGCTTTCTCAAACATCTGTGTTTGGCATTCATGCACAGTAGGTAGAAGCCTATTTTTTTAACGTATTACTGTCTCAGGCATAGTAGCATGATGACTAAAAGCCACCTAGACTTATGATTTATAAATCAGTGTTAAAATTATAATTTTGCAAAAAGTACAAATATGTAAATCATACTTTTGTGGTATAGTATTCAATTTGCATACACTGCCTGAAGATAAAAGAAAATTAATGTATATGTACAATATTGTTCTGTCATACTTTGCACCTCCTAAGATCTCATGTGCGTTTAGATAGATAGATAGATAGAATATGCAGTGTGAGCTTCAGAGGTAGGAGGATTTCAAAGTAGTTCTTCAGGCCAGAGCTGGGTATGACACAGAGATGAAGTGAAACCAATCCTCTTGTTCCTCAGGAAGTGCAGGGTCAAATTCCAGTCGTCCTTAAATGACCTTTTGCTTGAGTTGCTGTTTCAACTGTTCACTTAGCAATGAGGGAAAAACTACACCCAGTCTGGTTTTCCAAATCTTGGTAATGTTTAAGGAGGGCGCAACCAGGACCAAATGTTGATTTGTATCCTGTGACGTGTTTACATAACAAATAATACAAAATTCCAAATAGCTTTCCAGGTCACATTATGCTCCTTATCCCTCTTTTTCAGTGTGCAAGTGAGTTTAGTGCTGCTCCTTGGTAGCAAAGACTCAGCCACACATGAAGCCAGGAGGAGGGACAAAGGGAGAGGCATATAAACTCAATTTCTCTTCTGTTTCTTCCCCACCCTTCTGAGATTGCCAAGATAAACATCGTAGCTCTTCCAACTGTTTTTAGACTCTGGCTCTGTAGCGATTTTGTAGGGGGAACAGATAATAAAAAGAGGCTAGGAAAAGAGAGCATGGGACAATATGAAAATAAAATATTTTATTGATATTGTCAAAGGTGGGCAAAAGTTGAGATACTACTTAGCCTCTAAAATTTTGCTTAGTATCACAATCAATTAGTTCTTTTAAATGCCTCTTTAATCTCCAAGGTTCTGTAGGTGATACTTTTTTGGCAAGGAAGGGGATTATAATTAAATTATTTATATAATTTAGGTTTAGTAATCAATGCAACCCTCAAAATTTGGAGTTTCTTTTTAAGATAAAGGAGATGCTGCTGCTAGTAATGGAAACAAAGCAATGCACCTCTTTTCTGCAGAGGGTTGGACTTTTTGGGGATGTTGCAGAAATCATAATTTAATGAGCAATTGAAAAGAAAAGGCGTTTACCTGAAAGTTATGTTTAATCAGTCCTGCTTTTGAAAATACAAAACAGAACTAACAACTTCAGCAACCACAACACAGCACATAATGTAGGTTGATGTGTTACTGAATAAGGTTACACAGTAAACCGTGTAGAGTTCGTAAGAGAAAAGCTTTTACCTTTTATTGAGTCTATAACCTCAGTCTGATTCCCTTAGAAACATAAATATGAATGATGAGCTAGAAAGGTTTCCTTTTGCAGGTGGTGGGGTGGAGTGGGCATATTGTTTTTAAAGTGAATATAAAAAAAAGGCTCACATGCAGTTTTCAAAAAACTCCACTTAGTCCGTTGGATCTTGTGTTGAAAAAATGTATGATCCCAAGTGATTTTTAACAAAACAACAGGCAAAACAAGCTCTTTAAGATGGGGGAAGGGTGGTAGACACATATTTAGATAAACATCAGTGTTGTGACACAACTGAAGGCCAGAATATTGAAATGTGGTCACTTTGTCCTTAACTCACCCCCCTGTTTTGATGAAACCAGTAAACAATTAAAAACTTGGTAATGTGAGTTAAGATTAGTGTCAGGCATTGAAAATGCCCCCCAACCCCCCAGCTTCCTAAATTAAAATTGAGGGCTTATTCTTACAATGCTGGCACAGAGCCTAGACAGTTTTGACCGAGACTGCAGCAGGAACGGTGTTTAGGACATCTGCCAAAAACTGTAATTCTCAGCAGTATTAGAGAAAAGATTACTTTTTGAAAGGCATATAGGTGACTTCTAAAACTTGTTATTGCAGGAACCTTATAATTTGTGTATTCCTTAGGAGGTAGAAATGATATGTGGTCAATGTGCAGAAAATTACCTGAAGTATTTTGAGAAGGGGATTATTTGTCCTCCCCTGACCCCCCCTTTAAAAATGATATAAAGACTAGTTGCATAAATATCAGATATATGACATATAAGTGTTTAGATTATTTAACAGAAACCTGAACTGTTCCTGGCTATTCTAATATGTGTCTGTGTTTCTGTTCAGCAACGTGGAGACACCAGTGCTCAGTGTGACAGGTACTGAAAGGCATTTGAATTTGCACTTTGCAAAACTGATTCTGGTTTGGGAAATTCTGAATTAGCTGTGGTGGCATCCCATTCTGTGTGGACCTCCATAGTTCCGGATAACTTCATTAAATGGTGTCTCTGTCCCTGATTATGAGAACCTAAGACGGATGTTTTTGAAGTGGTAGTTTATAGCACCATTGGCAAGTAGTACAGTCCAGTAGAAGCAGATTTGTGGAGCACAATAATTAAAGTGCTGAGGACCCAGACTTCACGTGTTTGAAGACAGGAGGAGTTCCTTTGCATTAGCTGAGGTCTAGACTGCATGCCTGCTTGTGGTTGGAGTGCATCTGCCTTTTTAATTTCATCCAAAAGGAGTGGTTGGCACTCCAAGACATCTTCAAAATATGAAACAAAACCTGGTAAGTGGAGATGATTGGATGATTCACTTCAAAAGAGCACTCCTGATTTGAACCAAGATGCTAATGTAGATGTACCTGCAGGCGATATTTGCCAGAGCTTTGTTTCTTTTACAGACGGGGAGGTTATTCGTTATCTGCTTCATTTGAATTGCTTGCAGTTTGGATTGGTACTGAGTAAGAAGTTCTACTTCTGGTTTGTCTCTAGCGTGGGCAAAGCAAAAGTCTCATTATTGATCTTTCCAATCCTCTTCCTTAGCTGATACCAGCCTACCTAATTCTTTGTGAGAGAAATCATTAACATATGTATTTATCAAGCTTCATCTGAATATAAGACAGAATAATAATATTTTATGAATATAAAATAGAGGGTCTATATTTATCTTCAGCAATTCATTGTTTGAATGAGGTCCCGCATTTGTTGATATGCACCAATTGCATGTGTAGTTGCATTGCCCCCTCCTGGCAAATCGTGCTCTACTGCATGATCTTCCAGTTCGGAGATGTCAGGTACCATTATGAGATTGTCATTAATGCACCCTAAAACGTGGACAAGGAGCCAGAGTACTGACACTGTATTTTCTGTACGTTTTTTTTGTTGTTGACGTAGTAAATGCCAGTTTTGTGAAATGCAGAAATTTGAGGCTGTATGGGCTCTGTCAAAATTCTGTTTTGGCATCTCTGAAATCTCTTTGGAGAGTTCCTGGCCTTACCTTCTGGTTAACGGTTAGCTCCTTGAAAATAACTTTTCGTCTGACACATGCAAGAAAGTTGGTAATACTATATCCAACTAAAGTAGATATGGATATATGTCCATAATTTCAGTGAATCCAGATCTATACCTGCTGTCTATTGGGCAATGGTGTTTTACATCAGACCTTTTTTGTAGTGCATGATAAGAATTACAATATCCAACAATCAACCTTATTAAA
Organism: Phaethon lepturus; assembly: GCF_000687285.1. NCBI lineage: Eukaryota > Metazoa > Chordata > Aves > Phaethontiformes > Phaethontidae > Phaethon > Phaethon lepturus. The sequence goes on from NW_010521154.1 coordinate 33,653, forward strand.
TTCAGAAGCACAAGTTTTATAAACAGAACTGACATTGCTTTTAACTAATGGTTTTCCCTGTCCCTGTCCCTCTCCCCTCCTTTGGGCAAGGCTAAGAAGCATGGTGACCAGGGCTTTGGTGTGTTCTCCTCGAAGAGTTGCCAGAGGCGGTTAGGAAGGTGACCTTGTGCTAACAGAAAGATGGTAGGAAGTCAGCTGAATGGCTGCTTCTGAAGCTAGCTTGGGTCAACAATGGCTTGCCACCAGCTAGCTTTGCCGTCACTTTGACACGATGTAGACTAGGGACCCAAGAGATGCTTGTTGCTGTAAGTTTCCTTTCCCTGGGCAAATTCTACTTCATTAGCAGCCAGTAGTTCGATGCTCAGGTTTCAAAGGCCATGGGCAAAGGAAGTGGAACTTTTTTTGTCTTTTGGCTAGGGCTGGGAGTAGGCGAATCGTGTGGGGTGTTTATGCAGGCTCCTGTGGTGCTGGGTGCCTCCCCTCCCACCCGCCTGGTGAGGCGCTGAGGCAGTGTCTGATGAGAAGGCGGAAGCGATGCCAAGAAGCCCCATCTCGCCGTGTACTTTGGTGTGTAGACAATAGCGCATTTGTGCTTTGGAGATTTGACTTAAATGCACACTGGTGGCAGAGAATTCTTCTTTTTCTTTTGCTGGGTAATAAACATCTACTCTTGGTGCTGAACTAGCAAACTGGCTCAAGGTTTGCTTAAAAGTCTTGTCTTTTAACAGCTGATTTTGTTTATTTCATTATGCCGTGGGAAATGTGCTATCTTAGTCAATTTGTAACTTATTTTTCTCATATTAAGTTCATTGCTGAATACTTCTCCATTGATTCAAGAGGTGATGAGTTTGTTTTGTCTGAAAGACCTAAGCTCTGCCTGTCTTCCTTGTAGTGAGAATGATGCCATCCCAAGTTCTGCAGTATATCCACTTAACAATGTCAACACAGTATTGTTAGACAGACAGGCTTCATATATTTAAGAAGTGTTTGAGTTCATAAAATGCGTATTAACCAGTCAGCAGTGTGCTGTCTCTTGCATCCTCAGGGCAACAGAATTATTGTACTTCACATCTTCGTTTTCTTAAACAAAGAGCCTGTCAGACTTGATTAGCCAAGAGGCACCTGAATATATTGACTTAAATACAGAAATTGTTTGACACAGACGCGTATATTCAAAAATAAAAGTGCCTGCTTAATCTTTTTACAGTGCTTAAAAAATGAAGGAGGGGAAGCAACGAAACCTGTGAAATACACTGCGTGCCGTAGCTGCCTTGCAGCACTTTTGCTTTTTTTATATCTACATTCATTGAAGAGAGCTTACTTAAGCAAGAGAGAAAAGGCTGGTGGATACATTTAGTTAGGAGAGGAGACAAAAGAGCAAGGAAGCTGTGTTTCTGAGAAGATACAGCAAATGTGGGGGAGAAAAAGAGCTTATGTCTTGAGACACGGGAGGGTGGTGGTGAACCCAGGATGATGCCATGGGCCAGGAAGGAAGGTATCATAGTTACAGAGTGGGTGTATTTGAACAGTGGTCTTCAAGAAAGTTGCATCTTTCCCAAAACTGCAGCTACTTAAAGAGAATCAGAAAGCAGCCTGTTTTATTTAAGTACGACTAATTCTTAACCATCTTTTTTTTCCCTCCAATGTTTCTTCGCCACTGTCATGTCAGTATCGGTTCCAGAAGATTGAAAAGGCTGTTGAGGTTTAAGTTACTTCATAGTTATGCAGGGTAATCTGCTGAGCAGAGAACGCTCGTCCCATGAAGTAACACAGGGAGTGTAGATTGGCCTTTGCTTCTTCAATTGAGCACAACTATGAAATGCACACTCATAACTGAGTTTGTGAACCCAAATAAAAGCTTGGTCTGAGTGCTCTTGCAAGACTGCTTGGAATGCCTTAAGACTGGCAAACCTGTGGCAGCTTTGCTTCAACAGAAATTGGTGATAGTGTTAACTTTACCCTAAATGTGAAAAGGAATAACCAATGTAGGTTTTCATTTTGTTCTTGGGATTAAATTTGAATGTGCTTTTTTTGCTTTAAATTTCTTCTAGAATTTTTTATCATGTTATAGAAATCTGTAATGGAAGTAAATGTTGTAAGAGCTATTCCCAGTTGATGGTTGAGCAGAAGACAGCTGGGTCTTTTGACACTTAGGCAGTTGTGGGAGGCTGCCTGGTATTTCAAGGTAGGTGGAGTAACTGGATGTTTCTGTAGAAGTGCAGGAAGAGTTGGTCACGACTGTATGGGCATTTAAAATGTCTCCTCTGAAGTCATATGTGGTGCTCTGTAGACATAAATGAGTCAGTTCATGCTTTCTAGAGCTGTTGGTCCAGGTTCTTTTCAGACTTCATCAGACTTACCAGCACCACTTTGTATTTGGGTCATGCGTGAAAGCTTATCTGTGTAAGCGTAAAAGCTTAGCTCAGCTGTTTTTCATCTTTTACACATGGGTGCTTTTATGTTCTGGGAGGGGCTGAGGTGCTGTTGGTCAGCCTTCCTTCTCTCTTAGGCGAAGTTTTGGGCTGTACATTAAATCAAGCTTGGTTGTTGGGCCAACACCACCAAATTCCTAGCAGACCATGAATTGTGTTAAGAGAGAAGCTGCTTACTGAAAACTCAGATAGTTGTCATTTAAGTTTTAGCTGATTCAATGGGGCTGATAATTCCCTTTTGGCAACATTTAGATAATGTGTTGAAGTCAAGAAAATTGTCACTCTGATTAAGATTTGAGTTCAACAGTTGTTCAAAGATTGAAATTTCAGTGTGAGCCTCTCTTGAAGACCAGCAGTGAGCTTCCACACCTCAGTTGTCAGGAGTATGGTACGTGACTTTGTGTGTGTGCATGAAGAAACCAGAGAGGGTAAGTGAGGCTGCTTTTAGGGATAGCTGTGTGCTGGGTATGAGTTAGTTTCCTAGTGGAACACTTGCATAAAATGTTTGTCACTCAGTTGCAGAGCTTGCCAGTCCTGGTAAATCCCTCTCTTCATAGTAGAAAACAACCCCACCTCTTTCTTTGATAACGACGAAAGTAAAACTTTGTGGTTTCTTTTCCCTTTTTGTAGCAACAAAGAAGAGAACGGGAAGCTCGAAGGCAACAAGAGCGTGAGCAAAGGCGGAGAGAACAGGAAGAAAAGAGACGTCTGGAAGAAATGGAGAGGAGGCGTAAGGAAGAGGAAGAGAGAAGAAGAGCAGAGGAGGAAAAGAGGAGGGTAGAAAGGGAGCAGGTGAGTCCATGATACAGATATATGTGCAATATGTTTCTTTCTTCTAAATTCTAATTTAATTTTTTCAAAATTAGTAAGCCTAAAGCAGCTTAGAGGCAACCTAACGCTGACCCTTTCATCTTTCTTGTCTCTAACAACAAACGCACTAACATAGATCGTAGGGCTTTATGGAAAATTTTGGCAGCCTCAATATTCCCTCAGAAAAAGAGGTTTTGTTGCAGTACTCATTCTAAATTCAGCATGTGCTCCTGGGCTTGACTAAAAACCATCAGAATTGGCGAAATCATCACTGGGGCTGAAGGTCGTTTCTAGGCTCATCTTGCTGGATCTGTGGTTCTTGCAGGACATGCCCCTGTTCAGAAGGCGTCCCAGGGAAGCACCACTCTGTTGCGTGTCAGCTTCTGGTACCCAGAATTGGTCAGGAGCTCATTATAAACTTTGAATATTCTGAATTTGAGCTGGAACCTTTGAGCTGCAGAGGATTTTCCTTCTTAAAACTTAAATATGCAATCTCACTCTCTTTGTCTATTTAAAATCAGCTCTAACAATGTATGCCAGTTCAGGCAGCAAGTATATCTTAAAGTTGTGTCAGTGTGCCCTTAATACATTGAAAGTACAGGTGAGAAACCTTTTAAATTGTGAAATTCAGCTGCTATATTTATGCATGAAATCTGCATGTTTTAAAATCCTTTAAAAACTTTAATCAGGGTGATAATCAGGGTGATTACTGTGCATGTACTGTGAAATACTGATCCCAAATAAAGGGCCAAAACTGCTGTCCTAGAGGGTGATTGTAAATTTCCCGTTGCCCTCAGGAATACTGGTTTTGGTCTGATATACCTTAATTTTTTCGTGTAAAGTCACTGTATTTGAGATCATTGATGATCATGTTACAGGGGAATGTTATTGTGTTTGTATATATGCCAAAGATTTTTGAGTCAAAAGAAGAGAAGACAAACCGAAGGGAATAAATAAATGGAAAATCTCTAATTACCACACAGCAATTTGGTTTTGGGCAGACACCGGGTATTCCCCCAGCTGCTTTTTAAACTGTTGAAATGCTAATTACGTATAGTGCCAATAATGACAAACGGTTAATTGATGTGGCCAAGCTGAACCACTCTGGATTTTTTTTTTTTGGTTTTGAAGAAAAGACATGCCCCCCCTTAGAATTTTTGTTAACTTAAACTATGGCTCAGCCAATGTGTGTAACAACAGAATAGTGTATCTCATTAGTCTGTCACAAGACTTTCTATAGCTCCCATTACTGTATCACTGAACCATTAATTTCTTTATGCATACACTGTAAATGTGTGCGTGTGCTTGTGTGTGTGCGCATGCACATGTTACATACTTCCATTAATTGCATGATAGGATGTTACCAGCTTGGGTTTGGTTCTTCAGAGTTTGAGTTCTTCTAAGGGGTCAGGCGGAGCAGCGGGTAAACCTCTCAGCCTGTTGAGGCTGCAGATGAAGAGATGGCTAGATCACAAGAGCAAGCGAGTTTGGTCTAATACCTGTTTCCTGGTGGATGTTTGTTTGTATCATAACCATCGCATAATTCAGCAAGGCTGGCAGCGTCTGCTCAGGAGAAGCTTCTGGTTGAGGGCGGCAGGGGAGGTAGCAGGGCAGGGCCCCACTGCACTTGGCAGTGCCCCTCTGGGGGAGCTTGCTCCAGGTCTGCCTAGACTAAGCCTGGCTCTAGCTGTTGCTAACAGTTCATCGCACCAGTGCAACAAACTAATGTTTAATACAACTTGCATGTGACTTTGTGTTGGCTGTGTTGAGTCAGATTTGCTGTGTTTTAACTTTCCAAAACCTTCAAGTGCATTTTGCTGCTTCTTGAAACCACTTCCAAAATACATAAATGAGCTCTGGCCCATGCCGGCAGCATTTGCAGGAGTCCAAATTTCAGAATGGAAGGGGCCAAAATCCAATGCTCAGGAGGCAGGGCTTCCTAAATTGTTCTGCAGGCACTAATCCATCCTGAAGTGTGTTTCTCGTTAAAGCTGAACTGGGGAAGTAGCGTGTGGTGTTCCACCCAGGGGGTTCTGATGCATTCCTTTTGAATAAATTTATTGCTGGGTAATTTCTATGTGACAGGAGTATATCAGGCGACAGCTAGAAGAGGAGCAGCGGCACTTGGAAATTCTACAGCAGCAGCTGCTCCAGGAGCAGGCCATGTTACTGGTAAAGCACTGTATCTGTTTTGTTCAGTAGCTATAGGATCCATTTATCTGGCCAGTCCTAGGCTTCCCTTAGTCGGGCACAGCTGCACTGACAGTATGGCAACAAAGGAGCTTGATTAAAAGGCCATTTATGCTAGTGTCGTGGGCTGACAGGCACATATGAGAAGTGCTGTATGGTCACACTGCTTTCTGGGCAGTGAGAGGAGGCTTTATGTTAAAGTGGAACAGTTCTGGTGTGGTGGTCAAGTTTCTGAACAGACCTTGGCATTCAGTGAAGAACTAGAGTGCTTACGTTGCAGATCAAAAGCACACATGATATGTAAATCCACCCCAGGATACAATGGCCTAGTGTTGGTCTAAATCATTGTTTTATGAACTTTACACTGGATTTAATATAAATAACTCTTTTTTTTTTTTTTCCCTTTAATAAAAATCAGTTTTGACATAACTCTCCAATCGTGTCAAGCTTAGCAATACACTCTCAACTTTCCCAACACAAGACACATGCCATATTGATCTAACTTAGCTCTTGGCTACACTTTAACAATGAAATAAACAATTAAAAAAAAAAGGCAACAACAACCAGAAAAGTGCATTTTTAATGGGATGGATAGGGACACGTCCACCGTACAGTCAATGTCATGTCTTGAATTACTCACGTGTTCTCTCAAAGGAATACAGATGGCGAGAGATGGAGGAACACCGACAGGCAGAGCGACTCCAGCGCCAGTTGCAGCAGGAGCAAGCCTACCTCCTGTCGCTGCAGCATGATCACAGGCGGCAGCAGCAGCAGCAACAGCAGCAGCAGCAGCAGCAGCAGCAGCAAGAAAGAAATAAACAAAGCTATCACACCCCTGAGCCAAAATCCCACTATGAGCCTGCTGAAAGGGCACGTGAGGTAAGTCCTCCTTTGGGCAGAAATCTACTACGTGCTCCTCTGCCCCTGCCTGTTGGCATCATGATGACTGTGGTTCTGCTGTTGTACAGTCGGAGGCCAAAGCGTCACTCATAAGTGGCAGGGTATTTTAAAATTTGGCTGCTGCTTTCCAAACTCGAGGGGTACTTCTGAGTACTTCTGCTGCAATCGTTGGAGTTCAGAGTTTTGAGGTATAAAGGGTGGAAAGAAATTCTGGAAGCCTGCAGACTGAGGGGACCTGGTTTTGGAAGCATTGTGTCAGGAAGTTAATCTCATCTGCACTTCATCAGACATGTTTTCACAGGAGGCATTGGTGCAGTCAGCAGTCTGTGTCTCTGGCAAGTACAGGTGATTGCAAATTGGGAGGCAACTGGAAAACACGAACCTATGAGGGATGCTTGCATGTAGCACCTGTTCACACATTTGCTGCCTTAGTCCATGCTCTTGGAAATTTCCTTTTTGTGACCACAAACCTGAATTTCATTAGTTTCATTTTTTAACTGTTAAATATTCTTTTCTGGGATCATGTCCTGCTATTAGAAAATTCTGTGGTGCTCTCTTCTTGGACTTCAGGCTGTCACAAGTCAATCTGAAATCATCAGAGTGCTGTTTGTTTCAGTGAGTGGTCCCCTGTCTTCTCTGGTCCACGGGTAACATTGCTAAGCAAGTAATTGCCTCTTTGCTACATACTTGGCTCTCTTTCAGCAGTCTTATTCTTATGTTTCCCTTGAACACTATACTGCCCACAAACCACTAGACTGGGCAATACTGGTCAAAGCTCTTAACTGCATTCATCACCAGCATGTGGGAACTAGGTAAATACATTTTGGAACAAGAACAAAAAAAATCCCTGGGGCTGTTGAACATGATAAAATAGCTTTCAGTCCACCTTTGTCCAGTAGTGCTTCATTGCCTTTTGAAGTACTGCTGTTTGGACTTGGTGAGCACAAATTCATTTTCTTGTAGATGCTGTTTCCAAGTTCTTCATAAACCATGTTTGTGCTATCTCATCCATTCCTCTTGGTGATTGAAGTATCTGGTATGTCTCTCTCTCTCCTGGAAGAAGTTCAGACTTGTCCAGTATGTGGTGGTGCAGGCATGGAACCAGCTCTCCTGTCCTTTCTCCTGGCCTGCCTCAGTGAAAGCACAGTGCCAGTCCAGCACTCCTGTCCAGCCTGAAGGCTAGCTTTGGAGGGATGCAGAACCATCTCTGTTTCTTGTCTCTCATTTTCCTTTTGGAGTTGAAAAGGAGAGAAACTGCTGAAGATTCAGTGTTACGTCCTTTAGCAGGGCCACTGATTCAGCTATTTTTCTGTCACGGTCTTTTTCTTTTGTAATTCTTCTAGCTAGAAGGAGTAAAGTGAAGGCACAGGAAAATTGTCTTAGTTGTCAGATCTTCCCAGAGATTGCTGTGTATGTGTGGTAGAAGTATAGCCATGGTATCTCGGTGCCTGGCAGTGGGAGCAACACCAGTTAATCTTAAAAGCAGGCATTAACTCTGATGTAATTCTTGACATTGGAATTGGAGTGAGTGTTCTGTGCCTCGTACTTTCAGGTATACTGCTTCCAGAGAGAGTCTCCATCTACAGAGATGGTGACTGTCAGGATGATAACCCAAAGGGGGCTAACCTTCCTGTTCTGGCAAAGTCTGATAGGGATTAGGGTTTTTTTTTTTTTTTGCCCATTCCAGTGGCAATTGTGATATAAGGAAAAGGACTTCTTAGATTGACTCTGGGAAACAGGGGAGATTAGAGCTTAATACCGTTTTCTGATCCAGACAGTCAGATGACTGGAACAGGGCCTGTTTCTGTCCAGGGATACACTGCTTGTCTCCTTCCCACCTCTTGCGTGATTTTAAGGACTTGTGGCTCATGCAGTTTGTGGGCTTTGTGGAGGAAACCTCCTATCATCTACAGCTAGAGACATAAAAGCCTTTCCCTTCAGACAGAAGGACTTGGGGCTTTTCCTTGTTCTATTCATAACAAGGAGTCTGGCCTGTTTTTTAAGCTTTAAAGGATGGCTCCGTGATGTTGAACACAGTGGTGAAAATGATTGTATAGTGAAGATACTTGCCTCCATTATTGTTGCATTTCCTCATACATGGTGTATTTTGTGTAGACCTGGCAGAAGCTTGTCTGCTTGTTTCCATAGACAAACTGTTACTGTCCTCAGATTTTGGAAAGCAGAGGCAGGTTGGGTTTGTAAAGCATCCCAGCTAAGGAGTCTTGGAAACTTGCCTCTGTCTTCTGACATGGGTATATGAACAGCCAGTCCCTCCAGACCGTCACTGCTAGGGAACAATTAGGAAACCACCCCAATACTGGTTTTGTGCTCCAGGCACAAGGGTTAAAGCAAATCTTATGAGCAGCATCTCAACAAATGAAATCAGCCCAAGCTGCTAGTTTGATCTTTCTTTGACACTTTGATAAAGTGCTGGGAGTTCAGCGTTCCTCAGCAGCAGCTCCCCTGGCAGAAACGCACACGCTGCCCTAATTCCAGCAACAGACCATCTTAGGAAACGGGAGGATATTTCCTTTCTGCCTGGAGCCTCCCTCCATCTCTTGCCATTCGTACTGCTTGCTTTGTATGCAAGCCTTGGAAGAGGCGACATTTCTGCATGGGGACCTTGCTTGATTTCTTTTGAAGACTGAGCACTTTCTGATGTAGTCTTGCCTGCGAAAAGCTGTCTAGGTTAGCGTATGATCTACGTACCCCTGAGAACCAGAAACAAGCTGCTGGGGCCATTCTCTGCAGTCTGTGAGGTCCTTTTGGGACTGATAAGAGAGAGGATGACCAGTCCTACAGTTTCATACCTAAAACTGAGCAGCCTCCAGTATTACCAGGTAGAGGAGCCTATCCTACCGCTTCTTGCAGTGCCAAAGAGACAAGCACAGGAGAGCAGATAATTAAATAACATTGGTGGAGTAAGGTGGGTAACTACAGTGAGGGACAGCAATGGGAAATGTACTTTTATATTGTAAAGTTGTTTCTGGTTTCATATATCCTTTTTGTAGTCTGTGAGGTAAATACTGAGGAAAATACTGTACATAGTCTAGGCAGAAAGAAGCCTTATAATGGTCTTTCATCATATCACTTCACATCTTGCTGCCTGCTGTAACCTCTTTCCTAGTATGGATTTTTCATATTGGCTTACTTGCCACTTCGGTGCAGTTCACTCTGTTTTACATTGCTGGTGGAAGCGGTAGGGAAAAAATCCTGCCAAGCCCCAAATATATTTGGTTTCTTTATGGTAAAGGGAAGGTGGTAGTCACCTTCATATTTCTACTGTAATCAGTTTTATTGACTCCAGGCTTAACCTCCATTTATTTTGGCTTAGGTGGAGGAGAGATTTAGAAAAACTAATCAGGGTTCCCCTGAAGCACAGTCTAAGCAGATGGGAAAAGTGTTGGAGCCACCAGTGCCTTCAAGGTCAGAGTCCTTTTCCAATGGAAACTCAGAACCTGCTCAGCCTGCGCTGCAGAGGCCGATGGAGCCCCAGGTAAGTGCCCAGGAAAATCTCGGTGTGCCTGGAGGAAATGCAGAAGTCCCAACATGTTTCATTCAGATTTGCGGATCTTGGCACATAGAAAGTCTTATGTAAAGGGTAGCACTGTTACACAAAGCAGTTTATTCAGTAGATTTGCTCGTCATCTATTTTTGCTTATTTTATTGATAAATTGGTGGATTTGTGGTTTTAGTGTGGGTTTTTTTAATATTAGAATTAGATTAGAGCCATTGCATTTTGTTATTATTTGTGCAACAGAGGAATCATGAGCTAAACACTGGTGACAGTGGCAGTACACTTTTACAATTTAGAATTTGATCTGTGCAAGATACTTACTAGCAAAGAGGATGCTCAGGAAAGAAGTGAGCTGGCCCAGGTTTTTAAATTCTTGCAGAAAAAGCTAACTAAACAAGTGGGTTTTAATAGTATGAGCACTGCTTCAAAGAGATTTATAAAACATGGCTAAGAAAAGCGAGTTTGTTGTCAGTAGGCTTATGGTTGCTAAATAGAGCTCTATACCACCCCGGAAAATCAAAAAGAGGTTGAAACCATTGAGCTGCATGGCTGTCATCATTCTTTTGTTTTCTAACGAAGAGCCTTCAGATCTTGTTATCTGTATCTCATTGGAATTACAGCATGAATTTAGAAAGTAACCTTTGTCTAAAACTTAGACATGGCCCATAAATTCTGAGTGATTTAGAAATGCTAAATTAAACAGTATAGCTCTGCATTCTGTTCTTCTGTTTCCATGCAGAATTTTCTTCTCCCAAATTCTGTTGATGACAGTGCAAACTAAAACTGTCCCTGATTGTGACTAGATATTGCAACTCTTTTGGGCAACGGGAGAATTTGAGCAGACGGGAGAGTGGGAGAAGTCAGGACAGAACTTCATCTCTTACTCATTAATTCCTGGCTTTTATTCAAACCTCTATGACTATTTCAAAATATTGGACTTGTATCTTCATGCTCTCTGTGCCAGTTACTTTTAAAGTCTGGGTCTTCCACTTATATTAAGCATAATCAGGCTCTTCAACAGCTGTGTGTATTAAAATTGAGGAAATAAAATCATAAAAACAAATACAAACAGCCTACTAAAACTGGGGTTGAAAGCAAAGTCTTGCTTAATTATTAGGTGTGAAAACAGTATGTTCCTCAGTTATGACCTTTCCTCCGCCTCAGTTTCAGAAATGAACTCAGAAATGCAGGTTTATGCACAAGGAGGGAGTAAGCTGAAGGGTCGATACAGATTTCAATGGAAATCCCAACAGAGTTCTAGCTCTAGAGTCACTCTTGTGCCTTCTTAGTATGTGTAATTCAATATGTGTGCATGTATGTGCGTGCTTAGTTTGTGTATAAATATGTACATATGTACAGTATATGGTACAAGTATAATATGCATTGTACATATCTATACTGTATACAATATATATTATGGGTTTTTTTCATATATATTGCAATGACTGTAAAGGAATAAAGGCTTTTGTGTTATGGTCTTTCTCCAAAAGTTTGGAACTGTATTTAGTTCCTCAATTTATTAGGTAATGTAAATGTCTGTCAGTTTGCACATTTTACAGCATTTTTTAATTTTACACATTTCTTCAATTGGATATCCACTTCAAATTTCCCAACCCACCAGTGCTGCCATGAGACCTGACCAAAGCCCACTGAAGACTGGGGAACAACAGGCAACTTCTGTCTTGAGTGGCCTTTGGACTCAGGCTCATGGGGCAGATATTAGGTCACCTTTTCTTCTGGGCACCAGTGTATGTGTATGCGGAGAGCGTATCTCACAAAAAATGCATATGTGCTGTATTTTCAGTCTGTTACGTTCTTTGGGCGCTTTTGCCTTGCTTTTAAGTGCATTGATTCCACCCCACGCTTACCTAATGCCATAACCAATTTGTCTCTGCCCACCCCACCTGCCTTTATTCTGTGTTAATTGGAAAGCCAGTTATACTGAGCGCATTGAATGTTTTATGTTTTGTTTTCTTGTAAGGTACAGTGGTCCCATCTGGCATCTCTCAAGAACAATGTTTCCCCTGTCTCGCGATCCCATTCCTTCAGTGACCCTTCTCCCAAATTTGCTCATCACCATCTTCGTTCCCAGGACCCATATCCACCTTCACGCAGTGAAGTGCTAAATCAGAGTTCTGACTCTAAGTCGGAGGTACCCGACCCCACCCAAAAGGCTTGGGCTAGATCAGACAGTGACGAGGTGCCTCCAAGGGTAAGGAGTAGAAAGACAGATGTGTGCTATTTTTTATATTATTAATAATATTATTTTTTTAAGGATGTGATGCACTGGGAAGACCGTGCCCTTGTGCCAACATTGGTAACAGTATTTTGGAAGGCAGATCATAATGTAGGTGTTCAGTCAATGGGTTAATGTTAATCAACTTTAAGTACAATATTGAAGCCTCATAAAAAATGGGCAATTATTTATAGAATGCAGCCATTTCAGAGAGACAATTTATTATGCAAAGTTAACAAACCATTACCATACTCAGGAAAGAATTTAAAATATCCCTGAGGTTATTGCTCAGAGTTAATTTTCCTCTTCATCTGTTACAAACCCAAACTATGAATCATACACATCTTTAAAATTGAGATGGCACTGAACAAAAAGGAAACATTCAATATATTTCCTCCTCCTCTCTCCCTCCCACCCTCCCTCCCATCCACTGGGATTTGCTTCTTCTGAGTATATTCTTGCTCCCCCACCAGTCTTTGCCTTCTGCTGATCCATTCCCAGGCATTTGTTTGGTTCCCCTGAGCTTATTCTCCTAATTCTCATGCTGTTTCAGCAAATTGCTTTGTGCCTCCCCTGCTTCAGTCAAAATGCCATATTCTTTTTAAATGTCTCAGTAGTTGGAGGGTAGTGGGGCGTGTATGTGTTTGTGTGGTAACTATTAAACACTACTTAAGACTAAGCTTTGAGTTCACTTCAAAATCTGAACAGCATCCCAACTAAGGCTCTTGGTTTTGTGGGTGTTTGTTGCTTTTGGTCATTGATGCTACCTTGGACTTAGAATAGGTGTTGTTAAAATCTTAAGAATACATTCTGTATCAGGAGAGGTTTAATCTTTCTTTTCTCTCTCTCATCTTCATGGGTTTAACACAACCTTTTTTCTCCCAAGGTACCTGTGAGAACAACATCCCGATCACCAGTCCTGTCCCGCCGTGATTCTCCACTGCAGGGCAGTGGGCAGCAAAATAACCAAGCAGGTCAACGAAACTCCACGAGGTTTGTAAGCCTGTATGTCCTTGCCTTTTCTGCATTGGAAGGAAAAGGTTCATGGAAAGCCAGGCATTTTCAGAGAGCTTTTGGCATTGTCTGTTGGATGTGAAAGGAGGATGAATTTGGATCTCTTTTCAGTGATGATTAATATTAATTTCCCTTGGTGTATCATATGTGCCAACAAACAATGGCAAAATTTCTTCTCTCTCCTTTGAGTTGCCTGCCTGTAACTTTTGCAATAATTTCAAAATATCCTTAAGATTACTGAGGAAATGTGGCCATCCATGAACATCTTGCCTTTTGGTGCAACGGGTCATCTTGGGCGTATTTGTGGGGATTTCTGGCAGCAGAAGTGTTTGTAACATCTGAAGCAAATTGATCTCAGAAACTTTCTAGCCTCTCAGCCAGACCAGACTTTAAGAGGGGGGAAGCATCCATGACCCGTGACACACAGCATCAGAGGTCAGAAAGGAGGAGAGGAAAGGGCTGCTGCTGGAGCTCAGCAGAGCACCATGGACGGGCCACCCTGGAATTCGCTCACGGGACAGGGGTAAGGGAGGTGAGAGGGACAGGCAGTGCTGGCTTTTTGGCTTGTGCTTGGGTGGCCAGGGCACTTCTGAGCCAGTTTCAAACCTGCTGCATGCAGGCTGAGAGAATGTCCACTTTAGCTTAAATACATAAGAATGGCAGGTAGCCAGTCCCAAATAAAAAGAATACCTTAAACCCACCTAACTTTTTTTTTTTTAACCATCCTAAATAAGCTAATAGGTATTTCAAAGTGAGCCACTGCTTGCATTGTGAAGCATCACTGATGCCCTCAGCTCAGTGTTAAGTGCTCTTTCAGATGAGTTATTAGCAAAACACTGAGGAAGAGTGGTGTTTGACTTTAGAAATAGGAATCTGAAACTGAAGTGACAAAGACTTTCCTCCTTCCCCTGATACAGCAATATAGAGCCTCGTCTGCTATGGGAAAGGGTGGAGAAGCTCGTACCAAGACCAGGCAGTGGCAGTTCTTCAGGTTCAAGCAACTCTGGCTCACAGCCTGGCTCCCACCCCGGCTCTCAGAGCGGCTCTGGAGAGCGGTTTCGGATGAGGTGTAAGTCCTTCCCCCACCCTTTGTATCGTCGTGTTTCTAAATTTAATGAGTTGTGCAATACTCCGTAATGAAGGATGATAACCCTCACTGGGAAAGACCTTTGAGCATGCAAGTGGGTGCAGAAGTTGTCGTGAAAATGTTTCAGTGTTCTCTGATTCATGTTCAGTCACTGCTGCATTTTCCCATGCGCGAACAGCCCAGTCTCCATGCTCTCACAGCTCCCTTCCTCCTACGTGCAAGGGCACCTTTTGATGCTTGTTGCCTGTCACCTCAGTGGTTGCTGGAGGGGTGCAGACTGCTACGGACAGGTCTCAGTTGGGGTACATTGGATGTTGGTGCAGGTTTTCCAGCTTGTGGCCACACTCAAGTTACACTCCTTGATTTACAACTGTGTGAGTTTGCTTTGTCTTCAGTCACAGGTCAGCTGCACCTATATAGATCACAGTTTATGATGGTTTTTTGTATAGTTCTTCAGGGACAATGTAATAGTGAACCCAGCAAAACTTATGTCTTGCTGTCAGGCGCCACCTGATAGCCTTCTCACCGC
>NW_010521154.1:48398-88263 GCF_000687285.1 Phaethon lepturus
GAAAACATATTTCAGCTCCATGCTAATCTGTTTTGTTCTGTGTTCCTTTTGGGGTCTTGACACATGCAGCATCATCCAAATCAGAGGGTTCGCCATCGCAGCGTCATGAAAGTGCACCTAAAAAGCCTGAAGAGAAAAAGGAAGTCTTCAGACCTATCAAGCCTGCTGTAAGTTGCATCCTCTTTCCCCTGTCCCCCCTCTCTTTTAGGTAGGCCTACAAAACATACAGTGTGAGGTTCCATTCATGATGTCATTGGCGGTGAACTTCAGCTTGAGTTGGAGTTTATATCTGTGGGCACAGCAGCATGTCCTGGGCTCCACAGTTGCCTGCCCACATCACAGTACTTTAAACATTATTACTTGCTCTGCTTCTGGAATTGATTTCTGGTCTCTGGTCTTCTTTCTTCCTAATCTTTGCCTTTCTCTTTCAATCCTGTGCTTCCTTCCTGGGGCTGGACCAATGATCATGCATTTGACCTGAATGTGCCAATGCTGGGCTGAATGGGTGCAGGGAGAAGTGGTAAGACCTTAAATTGTTGCTATTTTCTGTGAAAGATTTCTGACTCTTTCTTTATCTGACTGCTGTTATGGTTGATTACAGCTCTATATTCAGTTGTATCTGGGGAATCACAGTGGGTTTTTTCCAGCTTCCCTTAAAACATTTTTCTCTTGCCATTGTGATACTGCACTAGCACCCAAATCTGTTAGTTAGAGCTGCTTTCTTAAAGAAACACAGAGGTTCATCCTTCACTTCTGACAGTATAATGCGTGAAGTATTTGCCATAAACTGTATTCAGCTAAATAAAGCATACCTATACAATTAAGAGCAGATTGCACTGACTGCAAACTTGGTTTGCCCACACTCCAAGCTGCAGACAGAAAAGCAGCTTATGTCCCATGCTGCTTGACAGTCATGTGCGAATGAGCTGGTGCTAATCAATCTGGCATCTCAGGTGATCTCCATAGCATGGATCCATGCAACTGGAAACGGATCAAAAGGTTTCAAGGAGATCAGCTCTCTGCGACTGTGTCTTGGGTGGCTCACTAGGTCTTGGGATCTTTCTGCTACCTTGATGCCTAGATTTCTTGTGGTGGATGCTAATAACCTGCAGAGTTTAGGAAAATAACCTGTGACAGTCAACCACTGTGAGAGAGTGGGTCTGGGTGCTTGTATATGTCCTTCAGATGGTATAATGGGATAAACTGAAGTCATAATCAGGGTAGTTTGGATTCAGAGTATGCACATTTTTCTACAATATCGCAAAGCCTTCTTAGGTTGACTCTTTTGGTGCTTTAATTTATCAGAAAGTGAGTTTTGGTAACTATGAGGGGTGAATAAATCAAAGGAAACAATACTGCTGGGACATTGTAAACACAGGAGTGGACAAGTGAGCAAACTCAGGCACTAATTCAGTGGGGTTGTCTTGCAAACTTTTTTCCTCTCTTCCTTGCGATATCAGTTTTTCCCTCCCTCTCCCATCAGGATTTAACTGCATTGGCAAAGGAATTGCGAGCAGTAGAGGATGTGCGACCTCCACATAAAGTAACGGATTATTCATCCTCAAGTGAGGAGTCAGGGACAACGGATGAGGAAGATGATGATATGGAACAAGAAGGAGCAGATGAATCTACTTCTGGACCAGATGATGTCCGAGCAGTGTTAGTTCTTCTAACAGTGTTTTGCTTCTGTTTTCTCTTTTAGGGGGTTGAAAGAAAAGGACATTGGGTATTTTGACGTGTATGTTAGTTCTTTCAGTTTACAACAATATGAGCAAGACATAGCAGCCTTGTATGCTCACATTTTCAAACGCTGAGCGTAACCTTCTCAAAAAGTAGGTTTCTATAAATTATGTCCTTTCCCTCTTCTCCCTTGATTTGTTATAAAACAAGAAGCGGTGTTTAACAAACTCCTGACTTTTTTTCTAATAGAGAAACTTGTCTAGGCAGGTTATGTAAATATTCGACTCTGATGACAGTATCACTAAATTTTGAGTGTGCCTTGGTGCGGGGCGGTGAAAGCTAGGTCATAAGTGCTGTTATCTCACTCTAGTTATTTCTTGTCTGGCAAATAGGTCAACGTTGAACTTGAGCAATGGTGAAACAGAGTCAGTGAAAACCATGATTGTCCATGACGATGTGGAGAGTGAACCTGCCTTGACTCCTTCTAAGGAGGGCACCTTAATTGTCCGACAGGTATTGCTTTTCCTTCCCTGTGCAGTGCTGCACCTTTTCTGTGCTCATTAACCCACTCGCTCATTCACCCATGCTGTTTCTACATTATATTTGTTGTTCGTGTTATCAAGACACAGCTGTAGTGAATTTCAGATGAGCAAGATGTTTGATGCATGCAAAGAGGAGAGTAGCCCTTCACCCCTTGCTACTTTTTTGCATGCTCTCCAGTGACACCCATGGCAGCACCATGCAGAGTACCTCAAAGTCTGTGGGAGAGAAGGATAGAAAAGCTGCAGGTGTGTGGAGCAAGTACCTGGAGCAAGAACTTAGTTTAGTTTTACCATAGAATGAAACATGGCTCTCAGGAGGGAGGCTGGGGGGGAGCATTCAGAGGGTTTTAAAAATTGTTTTCAACCTATGGTTGAGGGCATACAGACCACCTAGATAACACACACACACGTACATACAAATTCATGTAACAGTTAGTGTGGGAGAATGGAGAAACAAAATAGGTGGCGAGGGAGAGAATGTGGACAGAGCTAGAGTGCTGTGTTGTTGCCTTTGATTCTGAAGATGCTGCATTCTTGTGCCTCTGAAAGATAATGATTCCTTGCTTTTAAATGAGCTTGTATGTTAATGAGCATGCTAGCTTATAGGACTTTCCTTGGTAATCACATTTCTGAATTTCACAACTGAATGCCAATTTCTTAATTGAGCCCTCTGGTTTGAAAATTAAGATTTCATGCTTATTGTTTTAAATAGTTAGCTGAAGGCATTCACCAGACAGTCCAAGCTCATAACTGTATAGGAGTTAAGTTAGTTTTAAACAAAACAATAGGGGAAGAAACCCTCCCCCCACCCCCAAAAACGTGCTTGTCCATGTTGTGGTGGAAGACTTACCCAGCACAGTTACTCTTTTGTTAATTGGTGGAACTGGCTGTGCAAGTCAACCACACAAACTAAACTTTTGCCTGCCAGAAGAGACGGGAATTTGCTGAATTCTAGTAGCTCTGCCCACTTTCCCTTTCCATTCAGGCATCAAGGCGTGGATTATCAGCTTATTTTTAAAAAATAAATAAATAATAAATAAATGTTAAAAGGTAGGAAGAGAGTGAGGGAGAGAAGGAGAGAGGTTGTTAGGGATATAGATCTTTAAGCAGCACTTGAGCAAGACAAGTGTGCCTGTTTTTTCTACAGAGTACAGTTGACAAAAAGCGTGCCAGCCATCATGAGAGCAATGGCTTTGCCGGTCGCATTCACCTCTTGCCAGATCTCTTACAGCAAAGCCATTCCTCCTCCACTTCCTCCACCTCCTCCTCCCCATCCTCCAGCCAGCCGACACCCACCATGTCCCCACAGACACCCCAGGACAAGCTAACTACTAATGAGGTATGTCTTACACCACAGCTGGCTGCTTTCATAGGGTTTTAGCAGCATTGCCTAGTAGCTAGTATGCAAAGGAACTCCAGCCAATTTCCCCTGCTTTTTTTTTTTCTGTCACCTTTGTTCCCACCCCCCAAATAACACATTTCAGTTCTGTGTAAGAAGCCCTTAACGCTAGAGCAGTCCCATGCCAGACTTGCCAGTTTACTATTTTTGCTTCCTCTTAGTGAGTCATTAATTGCATGGCGTTCGTTTTAAACTAAACTTGACTACTGCATTTTCAAGCCAATACTCCTTTATTTTTTTAATTCTGTTTTATTCCGGGAGCAGGCTAATTGCAAGCAGTGTGCCTCTTAAAAATTAGCGGTTAATTTTGGCTTTGTCAGTAAAGGCTGGGCTAGTAACTCTGCACATATGAGGAGCTGCTTGTGGAAACTCACCCTTTGGGAGAGGAAGTGGCTGTGGAGGGATTTTGCTCTTTAAAGCTTGCCACATGGGCTGGGTGAACAAATCAGGTGTTGCCCAGGAGGGTTGTAAAAGCCTGGGGTATTGCTTGGGAGTAATGAATGGGGGAGATCTTTGGTTTTGTCCAAGTATGTGTGTACTCTGAAAAGCAGTTGCGTAAAGATGACTGTTCTCCACCAGTGCTGGTTGTGTCCAGGTGGTGAAGCAAGGCTTTGCTGCAGGGGAGGCTCCCTCTTGCTGTCCTGGGCTGATGCCGGGACAGTACCTTCCGTCACTCACCAAGCGTTGGTGGACAAGCCCGGTCCTTCACGTGTGTGTAACCCCTTGCCGCAGAGGAGGTGCACATATGTGAGTGAAGGGCATCACTCTCCCCTTACCAACCCTAGCACTGAGGAACCAGTGTGGTAGCTTCGCTCCCAGCAGGGTGGCCAGCCTGGCTCTCTGGGACAGCCTCTTCCTGTATGCAAGCAGGAGTGGTACAGGGGAAGCAAAACTTGGTGAAAAAGAAGCTGCTGCTTCTCAGGGTAGAGCCATCCTGCCATGTAGGCTTGCAAGTGGTGTGACGAGAAGGAGAGGTTGCGGTGAGCTGGGTAGGCTGATGGCAAAACATGTGTTTACCACAGGATGAAAAATGCTTCTGAACCACATAGCAGGAGGGTGGGTGGGAGGGTTTCCTCCTGGAAATTCGGTTAGCATAATACTTAATTTTCAGCTGTGCTTCACTGGTCTTTGATCTTTCCAAAAACACACTCATGTAGGTTATAGAGATCAGTTGATTGATTCAGAGATATGTTTGCTCATAACTTTGATCTAAGCAATAAATATGCAGGGTTCAGTTAACTCAGCTTGGGAAGTGGAGGCTGTGGCAGTGGCTGGGGGCAAAGGAGCCTTTCAGTATTGAGCTGTGCAGGGGAGTGATACACTCCTAAGACCCATTGCTGTT
The DNA here is from genome assembly GCF_000687285.1 of Phaethon lepturus. Lineage (NCBI taxonomy): Eukaryota > Metazoa > Chordata > Aves > Phaethontiformes > Phaethontidae > Phaethon > Phaethon lepturus. The sequence goes on from NW_010521154.1 coordinate 53,362, forward strand.
TTTTCTGCAGAGAGTAGAGGCTTAGAAAGATCAGAGGCTAAAGATTAGTTGGTGATAAAGAAGTGTCTCAATCTGTGTTTGCATAAAGCTGAGCAAAAACCCGGTACTGCTTGGTGTAAGTTAACCACATGCACGCCCTTTATATATATACTTTTTTTTTTCCCCCACTTGTCCCATTCTGCTTCAGTATGCAATGTTGTCACTATAATACTAAACTGGCAAGGGTTTTTAAGTCGTTCCATTTCCACTTTTAACAGTTCATTGTTTCACTTGTCGTCTTCCTTTCTTTATGTTTTTTCATGTTTAGACCACATAACTCAGCAAGCACCAGTGATTTTATCTACTACATATCCATAGCTTCATATCACCATTTGCTACACCTTTCACACTAATGAGCCCCTTTGTTCGATACAGGTTTAATATATTGCTTTGTCAAATAAAGGTGGAAGAACCTGCTGCAGCTTTCTGGCAAGAGGCTCAGGTTAAACAAAATAGGGAGAACGAACAGTAGTGGACATTGAAACATAATCCACCGTAGAAGTGAACGCTTGATCCCAGACGGTTCTGATTTTGTTGCACAAGCCAAGAGATCATAATTCATTAAACTAGCTCACTTTAGGAGGTGCTTCATAAATTCAAAAGTTGTAGGTAGTGGACAGCTTGCAGATAAGATAGTGTACATACATTTAAGCATATTTTTTTTAAAAGAGACATTCCCTAGCTTTCTGCCTGATTGTAGTGGCCTGTCCTAAAAATCTTCGCTAGCAGCTGAGGTGACAGGGACGACAATTTAGCTAATTGCATTTCGCTGTAACATGTGCAGTGTGCATATGTATCTAGTTCAGGTGTGGTGCCTGCAGTGCGTTGTGTATTTCTGAAGGAAGTACAAAAGCTTGGGGAGGCTCTGTAGCATAATTCTGTGGTGACTTAAAAATGTTGGTTGTTGTTATCCGTGCTTTTTATTGTCATTAATATTAATAAAGTTGAAATTTACATTGCAGACTCAGTCCGCTAGTAACACACTCCAGAAACACAAATCTTCCTCCTCCTTTACACCTTTTATAGACCCCAGATTACTACAGATTTCTCCATCTAGTGGGACAACTGTGACTTCTGTGGGTAAGTAAAGTAGCTGAAGATGACAACTGAAAAAGGGTTCAGTGACTTCAGTGGCTCTTTAAAGTACTTTATGTTACCATCATGCTTTTTATTTGATTTGCAATGGATTGCATAGTTTATTTCTTTTTCCATTTACATTTCTTACAAAAAGAAAGACTTGCTCAATATTCTCAGTTACAGATTTGGGTTGTATGGTGTAAAGAATATATGGCCAGAATTTAGCACTTGAGGGATATTACATGCACTTTACTTTTCTCTTTTTCAGTAGGATTTTCTAGTGAAGCAATGAGATCAGAGGCAATAAGGCAAGACCCTACGCGGAAAGGATCAGTTGTCAATGTGAATCCCACAAATACACGGCCACAGAGTGATACCCCAGAGATTCGCAAATACAAGAAGAGATTCAATTCTGAGATACTGTGTGCTGCCTTATGGGGTAATGCAAACCTGTTCCTACCTTGCCTCCTGCACTTCTGAGTGCCAATATGAGCTTACGGTCTTTGAAAATGTCTCTCTGAAACCTTAGCTGTTTATCTGCATTTATTCAATGCTTGTTTACATCTTTTTGTTGCAAAAGCTGATTACTGTTACGTTTTTTTAGAGTATGTTGCTTCTGCTTTGATATAATTTCCCACTGCTGTATATATACTTCTGATGGCACAGTCCAGACTTCATTCAGCTGATCAGGATGTCCTTTTCAGCGCTCTCTAACCCCTGCTAGTACATGTCTTGCAGCTTTTGGGAGCTTGTAGTCGTCGTACACTTGGTGCACACAGGGTATTTCTTCTGAAAAAGAATCATATTCTTGAGCCTCTTCCTAATGTGATGTTGTGGAGCTTGATTAAGATGTGTTTCAAAAGATGACTTTCCACTTCAGTCGTCAGTTTGTGAAGGAAGGAAGAGGGAAAAAAAGCAGGGTAGGAGGGACCTTTTCCATTGTGAGACTGTGTCTTGGTTTTGGTAAGAGTGCTTAGTGCAGAGAGAAGCTGGGTATGGGATGTCAGCTGACGAAGTGTGTCTGACCTTCTTGTCACAAGGGATAATTCATGTTGGTGTCAGACAGTTAGTCAGGGTCCTACACTGGTGAAAGGCTTCGGGTGGTGCTTGTTGCCTGTCACAAAACTGCTGCAACACCCAGCGAAAGCTTTCCTCTGCTGTGTCATTTCTTTCTTGGCCGGAATCTATGGGACCACCTGAATTTTTTCGTTATCTAGATGTTAATAGATGATGCTTGTGTATATTTTGTACATACTTATCTAGTATCCCTAAACTTAACAGACTGTAAATGCACATGCATATTGTTTTAAAGACTATGAAGAAGAGAGTTGGCCATTTCCCTGAGTCACATGATTGTATAGGTAACACCATGCACTTTTCATGTTTACATTTTCACAGCTCTTTACAAGGCTTTAGTTACATTTTGGGGTTATTTCCAGCATTTCTTGTTTCTTGGAATAGCACTGTTGACCTTGCAGGCTTCTCGCCTGCAAAGCCATGTCAATTAAATAGCTTTCCTGACACTGTCTTACTATCTGCTGTTTTCTCTATTTCCAGAATTTATGGGTAAGAATTTTTACTCCAGTGCTATTTCTGCATGTATTCATATGAATAATTCTCTGATAAAATGAAGAGACTTGTGCAAACTTTCAGACTGTGAGAGGGTAAAGGTAGAGGGAAACCGTATGGGATCAGTAAAGATGACTCAATTTCTCTGATCTGCCTTGTTTTGCCAGTAGCAATTTGTGTTCATGGTTTTATATTTTTTTGATCTATGTATCTGACTGTTACGGTGATTTAAAATGTAGGTGTAAAATCCTAGAGGTGTTTTACAGCTGTAACAAAACGCTTCCTTGTTGAACATTTAGGGGCAAACTGATGGTGATGTAAGCTGTTACACACGCTTATTTCTTGATAAGGTTTAGCTTCCTTTTTCCTTGAGGAAATTAAACCTGCATGGTAATGTTTCTTATTCAAAAAGAGGGGGGCTTGCCTTCATTTGTTTTGCTTTGCCAGTGGTAATGCCGTAGTAGCTGGCAGGTTGCTGATTGCATTAGGTCTGTGATGCTATTTCAACCAACCGGTGAAAGGCGACGTTAATGACATGGATGCAGTAGCATAGATTTTTACACCCAGCCTCCACAGAGAGCCTGTACTTTTTCAGGAAGCATTTCCATTTGTTTGAAAAAAAAGAACTGCTTAATTGTAGGGTGGCCGTAGAAGAGCTCAGCTGGCTGTGAATAAAGACAGTGCCTGCATTTTAAAATACAGGCACTGCTTGCCACCAGCGCAGTACCTCATTAGTTTAATCTCAAAATGCATATAGCTAAGGGAAGGGGTTGGGGCCGGGCGCGCATGTAAACTTGACACAGAAACAACTGCGCTGCAGGGGCAGCAGAGGAAGACATGAGGGTGGAGGTGGGAGCGATTGAGCCCTGGCGCGCAAAGAGGGGAAGGGACCGTGAGCGAGCAGTTCGCATGTGGCTTTATACTGTAATCAGTGCTGAAAAAAAGACAAAAATACATGTTAAAGCTGAATCACTGACATCTTTAGTTGATGGGTCCTGGAGCTGCAGGAGCAAGACCAAGTGCTGGGTGCTTCCTCAGCTGGTTTGGTGCTGCTGCAGCCTGTGCCAAGCCCTGACTCAGTGCGTGCCTCGCTCTCTCCGCTGCCTTTCGCCCCTTCCCAGTTTGAGGATGTTTCCCAGTATGGAGATGGTTGATGTGAAATGCCCCTGGGGGCTGTGGGACGGGAGCCAGCAGGTGCAGACCCATGTGGGGAATGCACAGGCAGGAGGAGCACAGGAAGGGGACGGAGGAGGCATCAGGAGAGCCCAGGAGGGCTGTGGTCTCTCTCCCAAGATGAACTCGGTGCCTGCCGGTATCTGTGGGCTCTGTTGCCTGGAGGAGGTAGAGGAGTAGCAGAGCAGCAAATCTGAGCAAAGAAAGGAAATGGTTTGTGGGGACTGCTGGGACCCCTGAAGTTTCCTTACTGAAAAGGCAAGAGAGAGGAAAATGGAGATATGTGATGGTTTCCGACCTCTCCAGAAGCTACGTCTGTTTTTTTCATCCAGACAGAGGCTTTTCAGAGCACTCCAGCACCAGCAGCTCAGGCCCCTTCCCCAACATTACTTTCTCTTGGCTGCAGCTCTGCTCCCCTCTAACACCCTGTCTCCTTTGGGAGACACCTCATGCCCTCTGGGTCAGCGTGAACATGCTGTCCTTTTTGCAAACTGCTCCCATGTCTTGTAGCCAGGGTGTTGTTTAGGTAGCATTCCTTGTCCTTCTGAGCAATGCCCTTTTTCAATACTGTGAGAAGGCATGTCACTGCGTAGATGCAGACTGCACCAAGATACAGACTCCTGTGTACTGGGCCCACGTGCTGCATTAGAAAAGGTTCGTTATGGGATCAGCCTCAATGATACATCCACTGGCACCAGTATAGTTATATCTGGGGATTAATTGTCTGACGAGGGATTAAGGTCGTTAAGCAGTGTAACTGTGATCACCCTGTGTGAGTTTTGCTTTTCTCATTTCATTATTATGCCTAAGGATGACAAGTTTTACATTGAGATTGCAACACAGAAGTCTAATAAAGTGAGTCATGCATTTGGTTTCATTTCCATTCCCTGTACTGTATCTGACCTGTCTCTGCACAATTTGTGGGATCTTAGACTGAAACACTATTGCAAATGAATAGCCATGAAATTTAAGAGTGATAACTATATTAATAGATTTTTTTAAAACCTACTCTCACTTATATATATATTTATTACTAAAAAAATGTAATTGATTTTAAATACCAAGGTTTTGTGAACTCATAGAAAGTGTTCCAGTAGATGTGTGGACCTTCGTAGAAATAAACTGGCCTACTGACTTTTCTCATCTGTAGTTGCTTGATCATTACGAGAAATCTGTGGAAACATTTTGATTACTGTAATTTCTGTCATTTTAACATGCAGGTGGAAAAGATTGTTGGAAAGCTGAGGATCAGCTCTGTGCCTATCCTTTTGCAGGAGGGCTGCACCACAATCTGTTCCTCACAGTGGGGACTAAGCCCCTACCACTGCTTTTTTGCAGTGACCTTGTCAAGAGCATCCTGTTATCAACCTCCCTACCAATAGCTAATACATCTTCAGAATACATAAGCTTGGGCACCACTTTGTGCCTCACCCCTCTTCCAACATTAGTGTGCCTTTTTGTTTGGAAACTGGTGCACTAGTGGTCTACCAGTCTCATTCTCTTGAACACTGCAGTTTGGTGTCGGTAGTCACTGTGGGCAGGTAACGTAGACAGCCTCTACATCATGAGATCTTTTAGACTGCAGGTTGCTGAGACCCTGCTTGAAACAAGGCAGTTGCTATATCAAGCATCAGTTCATCAGAATAGGTGGGAAATCTGCCTACTAACTTGTATCTCTCTTTTTGTTTCTTCTAGGAGTGAATTTGTTAGTGGGCACTGAAAGTGGTCTGATGCTGCTAGACAGAAGTGGTCAGGGGAAGGTTTATCCACTCATCAATCGAAGACGATTCCAGCAAATGGATGTACTTGAAGGGCTGAATGTCTTGGTGACAATTTCTGGTAAAGTTAACTTTTCAACATGATTTTTTTCCCCCTTCTGGCATGGCATGGCAGAATGCTTTTCTTGGCAGCCTGTGTGTTGAGGGGGAAGTCCTGACTTGACTGAAGTCCATGGGTTTTCCATCATTTCACCTCTCTGAGTCTACAGTGTGTTTCCGCAAGTGAATCACTTTGCACATAACACTCTCTGCCTGCTTGCCCCTGACCTTCCTCCTGTGGGGTCGCCTTTAAAAATACTGCATGGGTTTGGGGGAAGCATCCAGCTTTGTTCTTTGGGAGCTGTAAGCTAATGTTTTGTGAAGTTTGTGAAAATGGCATTCTTTCCCTCTGTCATGATTACTTTCATCCTGGCCTCTTTCTAACCAAAACATGATTTTCTACTTGGGTTTAAAGACATCTTGTGTGTTAAAATCTGAAGAATGGGAAATGCTCTTGCGAAGTAGGGAAATAAGGGTGATGTGCAGTGAGTGTGTGTGTGTTTGAGAGAGCAGACTACAATGCGTGCGTGATGTGGAAATTACCAGTGTGAGAAGGCAGATTGGTGCAGCTTTTGGCCTTGTCTGTCACTGGATGCAACCGGAGATGGCAAAGCAACGGGAGATGAAGGGTGATGGTGATGGTTGTGTTTGTTTTGTGTGCGCCAATGAAAAATGTCTTTTACAGAGCTTGAGGTTCCAGACTCTTTGGCTCCAGAGGGTTATTGCATAAAGTTATCCTGCTGTTAAGCAACTTGATGTGGTGCACTGTTAATCTTTCTTCACAGGTGTCGTTCATCCATTTACCTTTCCTTTTGTTTTAGTTTGTTTGTGAAATCAGCCTTTGCTACGCTGCACATGTGCGACAGGAAGAGGATGTTAAATGGGCTTTTGCGTAGTGGCCCTTGTGGTGGTGTTCAGTCACCCAAAATTTTGCTGAGGCTCCAGAGCCCCTCTGACTCCACTGGAGGAGCTCACTGGCTCTCCCAGCACTTGTGCAAAAAGGCACACACCTAGACAATTTAATACACGTCAATGCATTAGTGGTGTTATGCTACTACAGGTCCAAAGAACCGTGCCCATGCTGGTGTCATCAACATGGGACTGCGTTTCTGTCTAGAGCACCTGTATTTTATTGGATTATTGCTTGCTGCGTTCTCAGCTGCAGCTATGCTGTGAAATCTTGAAAAAGAGAAGATGAATCAAGGAGGGTTTAAAAAAGCACAACCTGCTGTGTGTCCTTTTGATGTCTAATGCTGTACGTTAAAATGTAAGGTGTGTGACAAGCACCATTTGATAGAGTTTATTCTGTAGTAGACTTTATAAACAAAAATACTATATAATCCAACTTGTGTAAAATCTGTTGGTTTGAAGCATATCCTACACAGGTGACAAGTGTCTGTGATTCAATCTTGTGTGTAATTGTTTTAGGCTTATTTATGCTTACGTCAGTCACAATCTGAGTACCCTGACACATCCGTTTTTTTTGTTTCCTTCAAAACTATTGCTTCCTCTGTGGAGACACGCTACATTAACCCTTAAGAAATTGGCTGATCTTTGGCTGGTTTATACCTTTGTCTCTGTCCCATCTCCTGCATTTTGTGGGAGGTTTCTGGAGTACGAGGCAGGAAAGAGGCATCCCTGCCCACCAAGAGGCAGGGCCGGGGGAACACACTGGTGAAACGGTGACGCTTTTATGCTCACCTTCCTGTTCTGGCTTCTGCGCTGCATTGCTCAAATTAAGCTACCCTCATGCTGGACTTCTCTTAATGTCTTTTTATTTATAGTGAGTTGCTCCACCTCTCCAGGCAAACCAAGAACACTGACATGGGGTTGTGTTTCTGCAAATGGTGCCTTTTGGCAGCTTGGTTATCCATCTACCTCCGCGCTTTGTCCCAGGACTGTCCCTACAGTGCTGTTGGACATATGTTCCCTTGACACTTTCAGGAAGTGATTTGCTGACAGTGGTGAGGTTTGAAAAGTGTCATCACGTTGTGCAAAGAAATTGCAGTGCGTTAGGACTCTGAGGGGATTGTCACCTAAACTTGCTTTTAATATATGCTCGTTTGAGCCTGGAAGCCTGAAATCAATTCTTTCCCCAGTGTATATCTCAAATATAAAACTTATTGACAACAAAGCTTTTGGTACTGAGATACCGAGCTGCTACAGCTGGTACAAGAAAGCTTTGCAGGTCAAAGCAGAGTAGTTAATCAGTTCTTCAGTTCATACCGTTGAGAGGCAAAACCATAGTTTCGGCTGCTTAGGTAATTCAGTGCTGAGAGTCATAAAAACGCTGGAGGAGAGAGTGACGACGTGCATACAGAACATGCTCCACTTGTAGGGTTTTGCCAGCCCAACTGGCTGATGGTGACACTCGGGAAGGCAGAAAAGGATGACAGAGTAGAAAAACTGGTTGGAATCTGCCTGCTTAATAATTAAAAGCCACAGCGACAATAAAAACAAAAACTCGATATAAGAAAACGGACTTTGCATTTGTAATTATGTCTGTGGGAGAACCAGAGCTGGGAGTTCTCATAGAAGTCACTGGCTGATCAGTTCATTTGGTATCTGGAGCAGAGTTTTCTTTCTTATTTCATGGCTATAATAATTAGACCACAAAAAAAAAAAAAAGAAGACCAGATTTTGAGAGCTTTTTAAACTGATTGATAGAGATTTACAAGGAAAAGGATGTAATCCCCCTGCTCCCAATACAAACATTAAGAGCAGCATAAATTGTTGAAATACGTGTACAGCCATGTTTATATAACTAACCAGTCCTGCTCTTTTCATGAAGTCAGGCTGCTGAAAGGCAGAGGAATTTCCTGTCTTGTGACTTTCCTTGTGGTCTAGACACTTAAACACAATGGGAACACACTTGAGATATTTCTCTGTTGTTGTTTTGAAAAATGTTTCTGGTTGGAGAGAAATACCCTGGTGCACATCATGTGAACCAGGGGAGGGGAAAAAAAATTAGCCACGTGCTGGGAAATTCCCATGCATATTGTTTGTTCTGAGTCGTCAAGTTTGACTAAGCTACTGGGGGAGCTAAAGCCATGGAAATATCTGAGAGAGAGTTTGTTTCCCAGTGCACAGGGACTTGTGATGGTTTTAAAAACATTCGGTGTGTTGTAGTGACCTTCAGCTTTCCTGTGCCCTCTGAGCTCTTCTTTGCCCAGAACTGCAGTGCGTTCTGGTCTGGACTGTGTTCCCTATTTCAGTGTTTCTAAGAAAGAGCCCTTGTTGGCTATCGTTTGTAGTATTTTCATGGCAGGACCTTTCCTTGGTCAGATGTGGGACTTCGGGAATATTGTTTCCTTCTCTGGTCCCTTTTCCAAATCTTACAGAGCTACAGCAGTGGTGGGGCTTTATCCCTTTATGAAACTTCATATGGCTTAATACATATGAAGTCAGGCAGTAAATCAGGGTGCTGTCTTACTGCCAAATCTGCTGTCACATTTGCAGTAGGGGTAAATAAAGGACAGTGCGGTGTTACATGACGTTTCATTCAGTGCCGTCAGAGTAGAGGGGTTTTTAAAATTAAATAGCAGGTCCAGTATTTGAAAATGGGTCTCCAATTCTACTTTAAGTTTAAGCTTAGTGAACAGATTTTTCACTTTGAAACTACCTCCTCTCTTCCTTCTGCCCTTCCCCCCTTCCAAGTAATCCTAAAAAGATCTTTTAGGCTGTGTGTCTTCATAACAGGAAGACTTGTGGCACTGGAGTCCATGCAGCAGCCTGTTCGCAAGCTGTGCTTCCCCATCTGCTGCCCCAGCCCTTGCAGCTGCTTTTCCTGAGGAGCCTGGCTCTGTTGGGGGGTCCCCTGCCGCCAGGGTAGGGCGTCTGCACCAGCTCCAGGACCCCAGTGTGGAGCTGGCTGGGCACAGTAGGATGGTCTCAGTGCTTGGGCTTCACGTCCTGCCGTAACTGGTATCCCCAGATGCTGTGTGCCCATCCCGGACTCTGAAATGGGCAGCCATCCACGAACTGATCCATTGGTAGGCATCATGTGATGTCTATGTGAAAACTTAAAAGACAAATTAAAGACATTAGCTAATGTTGAACTTTGCTCTGCATTCAAGGAAGCCATCTCATATTGAGAGGTAGAGTCTGAGCTGTATTTTGATGACTGTGGCAGATGCATTGTCAGTTGAAGATAGGGCAGCCTGGACAGGTAGCTTCTCTCACCTGTGGAGGAGCAGCACCTCTTGCAGTTTCTGTGTGCAGCTTGATAAGTATTACACCCCTTGCAGCACAAGGGAAGGGCTGCTGACGAAGCAGTCGTCAGCTTTTAGCAAGTGGATGAGGTTTGCATAAGCTGTGTGAAGTTCTCTCACTGCAATTTCAGATAGTACACTTTTTTCCTTAAAACAGAACTGGTGTAAAGTGATTCAGTAATGAAATTTTTTAGTGCTGTTGTTTGGTGTGCTTTTCCATTAGGGGAATAATGAACAATGTTAATAAAACTTGCCCAGTTTGTGTCTCCAGGGATGATATAAGGGATGAAAATGTCCTGGTCACTAACTGGGAAGAATTTGTAAAATACAGTTCTTCACCATATTCTTCTTCAGTTTGCTTCCTCCTTTCAAACCAGTCCTACTCTTTTCTGATAGCTGTATAAATAATTGTGGGCCTTAAATTCCATCCTGCTGCTCTCCTACAGTTTTGTGCGAAAAAGAGCCATTCTGACTCACAGCTATGTTTTTTTGTTTTTTTTTTAATCTCAGTGTATGACTCTCTGGTGCTTTTATTGTGGGAGTGTAACCCTTTTCTAATAAAAGTTGTTTGCATCCTAAGAACCAGACAGCCAAAGAGCTGTTCCCCTGAGCTTGTCATTTTATGTTCGTGTGGCATTACCATGTGTCTCTGTCACTGATTACTGGAAAAGCATGTGTTTGGGTGGAGTCTGGAGTAAAGCTGTTATGGATGTAAAAACTGAGGAAGGTCTCTGTAGCTGCAGCAGTTTCTCCTTCATTGTCATTTTGGTTTGCCCTGTGGGACTTTCTGTTTGCTTGGGCAGGGTTTTTTGCACTTAACCTTCCTATATAGATAAACCAATCATTTTTCACTTTGTGGGCAGGTAAGAAGAACAAGTTGCGAGTTTACTATTTGTCCTGGTTAAGAAATAAAATCCTTCACAACGATCCTGAAGTAGAAAAGAAACAAGGCTGGACAACAGTGGGCGACTTGGAAGGCTGTGTGCACTATAAAGTTGGTGAGTAGCGAATGTGGTAATCAAACCATTGGGACAAAAGCTGGCTGAGAAAGGGAACTGCAGTGCGTGTAGCTGCTGGGTTTAAGATTTGGTTTTATTTCTAGCTGTCTTCCCTATCCCTCAGGGTGAAATACTCTGGCAAAGCGTCAAGAGTAGGTGGCAAGTTACTGGGTTAAACTGAATATGGCAGAGGTTTTGTGGTGGGATACTGGGCTGTGAACTGGAGCGGGCACAAATCCCCATCTGTCTCCTTCCTGTGGCGGATGCAACTTCCAGAAGAGTGCTAATGTGGATAGTGAAGGCTGGTAATGTTTTGCCGCCTCTGTTAGACCCTTTAGGTAACAGAGGCACTCTTGTCAACCAACGGCTGCTCTCTCTACTAACAGGTTTTCCTGATCTTTTACCACGGTGAAATCACATGCTGGAGTGGAGTGGAAAAAGTCTCCTCTTTAATGTAGATTTTAAAGACTGGGGGGAAAAAAAGAAAAGGAAAAAAAAAAGAGTAGGAGGAGAAAGCAAACCCAGCTAGTGCACAAGCTTTGGGGAGGCATCTGGGAACAGAAGCATATGTTTAACTTGAAGATGATTCATTGATTTCCCTTAGCTCATGAAATTTCCTAACCATCTCAGTCCACTGCAGTACAGTTATGGGACAAAGTGTCTTCACTAGGCAGGTGCTTTTTGAGTGGTTTTAAGTAATTTAAATGGATTTGGCTGCAGAAACTTCCACCAAAACTAGTGAAAGACATGTAGCATTCACAGTCAGCAGAGTATGCAGTGAGGATGCTGCCCTGCAGGTGGGGATATGAACCAAGAGCTCTTTCTCCTGCTTCAGTCTCATGATGCATCTTAATGGGCCTTGGATGTTGCCTTTGATTTGATTTTCTCCTAAGAGCCAGCTCAGTTCCTTTCCGGCTGTGTCAGTCAATGTGGAGCAGCAGCAGCAACCAGACTGAGCTCAGTCTCCTCCTGTCATGGGTGTGCTCTTGGAAAAACCTGCTAGTGGGGCGTAATCAATAATGATGGCAGTAAGGGACTGCCGAACCAGGAACTTGACCCCAAAATCAATTAATAATGTACTTCTCTGTTATCATACCCAAGGGTGTTCGCAGCATAATGAAGTGACCTGTTAAACAATACATTAACAGCTATTGGAAGGAGGCTTTCCAGCAGGAAAGCGTGTGAAACAAAGAGCATTCTCTTCCGGATGAAGAGGGGTTTGTTACCCTGGGCTGCAGCCTGGCACTGAACTTCCCTCTGAACCATAGATGACTTCTTCAGGTAGTGAGAAGCCTCTTTGACAGCTGTGCTTCAGTTACCAAGAAGGATGAGCTCTGCCAATAGTTGGGCTCACGGTCTGGAGGCTTGACACCAAGGCAGCTGGCACTGATTGCTTCCTTGTCTCTGATGGAACAGGGGTCTCGGACATCAGGGTGAAGTGGTGTTTATGGCTCTCGGTTGCTTCAGGCAATTCTCCTCTAAATGATAAATTGCTCTTTTGAAACTTAAGATTTGGATGAATTCCCAGATAGCACCGAGAGCAAAGAATGAGGATTATCAAAGGTTCCCTTTCACAGATAAGGTGGTTTTGTTTGGCACCCCCTTATTCCCCGAGAAAAAATTCCAAGAAGTCTTGTAAGCTAGACAAGACTGAACAAAAGCTCTCTCTTTCACTTGGTACAGCTGTGGAGATTTAGAGACTTTTTTTTGTCTGTTGAAAAAGTGTCAATTGCTTTAACACTTACAGTTCAGTAGTGTTGCTTCCCTGCAGCGTAAAAAAGGAGCAAGTAGTAGATTTGTCTCCCTGTTACATACCAAGAGACAACAACTGCAGGCTTGTACACTAGTGAGATACCTAAAAGGCATTAAAATAGCATTTACTAAAGCAGTGTTCTTCTCACAAGTCTGAGATTGTGATACATCTCAATGATATTTGAAAAGTCATGGGAGTCAGGTGAAGTCCCTGATGACTGGAAAAAGGGAAACACTGCACCCATTTTTTAAGAAGGTAGCAAGGAGGACCCTGGGAGCTACCAACCCATCAGCCTCACCTTTGTGCCTGGGAAGATCATGGAACAGATCCTCCTGGAAGCTATGCTAAGGCACATGGAGGACAGGGAGGTGATTTGAGACAGCCAGCATGGCTTAACCAAGGGCAAGTCCTGCCTGACCAACCTAGTGGCCTTCTGTGATGGACAAGGGAAGAGCTACAGATGTCATCTACCTGGACTTCTATAAGGCCTTTGCCATGGTCCCCCTCGACATCCTTCTCTCTCAATTGGAGACATAATGGATTTGATGAGTGGACTGTTGGGTGGATGAGGAATTGGTTGGATGGTCATATCCAGAGGATAGTGGTTAATGGCTCAATGTCCAGATGGTGATCGGTGATGAGTAGTGTCCCTCAGGGCTCCGTATTGGGATCAGTACTGTTTAATATCTTCATCAATGACATAGGCAGTGGGATCGAGTGCACCCTCAGCAAGTTTGCAGATGACACCAAGCTGAGTGGTGCAGTTGACACGCCTGAGGGACGGGATGCCACCCAGAGGGACCTGGACAAGCTTGAGGAATGGGCCCATGTGAACCTCATGAGGTTCAACAAGGCCAAGTGCAGAGTCCTGCACATGGGTCGGGGCAACCCCCCGTATCAGTACAGGCTGGGGGATGAAGGGATCGAGAGCAGCCCTGCCAAGAAGGACCTGTGGGTACTGCTGGATGAAAAGCTGGACATGAGCCGGCAATGTGCGCTGACAGCCCAGGAGGCCAATCGTGTGCTGGGCTGCATCCAAAGCAGCGTGGCCAGCAGGTCGAGGGAGGTGATTCGGCCCCTTTACTCCGCTTTGGTGAGACCGCACTGGGAGTCCTGCATCCAGCTCTGGAGCCCTCATCACAGGAAAGACATGGACCTGTTGGAGCAGGTCCAGAGGAGGGCCACAAAAATGACCAGAGGGATGGAACACCTCTCCTATGAAGAAAGGCTGAGAGAGTTGGGGTTTTTCAGCCTGGAGAAGAGAAGGCTCTGGGGAGACCTCATTGCAGCCTTCCAGGACTTAAAGGGGGCTTATGAGAAAGATGGTGACAGACATTTTAGCAGGGCCTCTTGCGATAGGACAAGGGGTTTTAAACTGAAAGGATATATTTTGACTAGATATAAGGAAGATGTTTTTTACAATGAGCATGGTGAAACACTGGAAGACGTTGCCCAGAGAGGTGGTAGGTGCCCCATACCTGGCAACATTCAAGGTCAGGTTGGACGGGGCTCTGAGCAACCTGATCTAGTTGAAGATGTCCCTGCTCGTTGCAGCAGGGTTGGACTAGATGACCTTTAAAGGTCCCTTCCAACCCCAACTATTCTATGATTCTATGATTTTCACTTCTGCCATGTTTCAAAATCAGTTTTGGTTGGGAGATATGATGGCAGAAGGTGAAGGTGCCTGGAATTACTCGTTATTTTGGAACATTCTCCTAACACTTGGAGTAAAGAGGTAGCAGAAACCTCCTAAGGTTTCTCAATGTCATCCAAATAATGCTAATTTATTATCTTCTTCCCCCAAAAAGAGTGCTGGAAAGAGGCTAACAAACCTCAATATTTGGAAGTCCCCATCATCTGTTCCTTCACAAATCCTGATGGCAGCTGGAAGTGGTGATCTAGCAACACTTGTTAAATCGCCACTTCTACACTTTATCATTCCCCTTGTGAAAACAAAAGTAGTGAACAGAGCTATTTTTGATGGTTAATGTAGCCAGCTGTTTGAGTGTGGGAACAGAGATACATTTGACAATTTGTGGATCAGCTATGTCATGACACTTTATTTCTGATAAATTCTGTGGGTTTGTGTTTGTTTGTTTTTTTTTTCAAATGAGTTATCTCAGGCTTTAGGGACAAAGGAGAGTGCTCTGCTGTCAAACTTGCTTTTTGCTTTTGAAATGGTCTTGTTTCTTAACTTCTCATTTCAGTTCCTTTTTTTCCCTCCTTTCCCCTTGCAAATTTTGCCATCAGCTCAAAATACCACTGCCAGTGCTGTGACTGGAACTGCCAATACACTCTGCCACAGTCACAGGCTTCTGTTATTGGAACCGTCCCTGTCTGAAAACAAATTTTCTTGTCGTAATGAGTAAGCACTGTCTAATGTGAGGAAAAAAAAGTGTAAATAAGTGTGTACTGACTAGGTAATTCGAAACATGGTGATGGGTTTAATTACTGGTAAGGGTAATGAATTTTTTGTGGCATAAATATGTCAAAATATTTAACTACTTAGAATTAGCAATCCTAAAATGCAATGTTACTGAAGAACTCCAAATGTATGTAAGTATGGAGAAATATTGTAATTTTCTGCTTTCCTGAAGTAACTGGAATGACTTTGGAATTGCTGCTAAATTCTTTTTTGTTTTGTTTTAATTTCAGTAAAATATGAAAGAATCAAGTTCTTGGTAATTGCATTGAAGAGTTCTGTGGAAGTCTATGCATGGGCACCAAAGCCATACCATAAATTTATGGCCTTTAAGGTAACAGTCTATTTCAGCCTTACATAGGATTTTCCCATAGCGACTTGCAGTTACCCCTTTGACAAAAATGTTCCAACATTTTATCATGGCTGTATTACAAGTTCCTTGGTAAATCTGCCCATGAACTTTGTATTCTATTTTAATTTAATTATTTTTCTTTAGCTCAAAGATGCAGTACACTTAAAGTTCTAAATTGCAACTGAGTGTAAACTAATAATCCCCAAATGACACAATATCACAAATGTTTGTTTCACCTCTTTATAAATAAAACATGAGGCGGAGAGAAGTGAACCAAGTCTAAATATCTTCATCTGAGCAGAACAAGTCATTAGGTGATAGCGTGGTTATGTTTTTGAATGCAGCAAGAATGAAGTTAGCTGGCATGGTATAATTACCAAACTGATCTGCAGACAATCAGTTACTGCTGGTTGTGCAAATTGAAGTAAACACTACGGGAGCTTCAAATTGCCCGGAACTTTGGGGAAAACAATTCTTACTAAAAACCAAACAGACCAGCTGAAGTAAACCCCCACAGAAAACAGCCTACAATATTATGTGTTTGAAATGCAACAGGGTGCAGAATAATCTGTCCTTGTCCATGAGAGATGTGTTAGCCTGACTGGTCTGGTGGATGAAGGCCAGAGGCGTGCAGGAGGAATAAAGCCATAATAGGTGCATCAGAGCATACTTTTGTAAAACCCACCGTGGTTCTAAGCAGTAAAGTAAATCTCACTGATGGTTGTCTTACAGTCGTTTGGAGAATTGGTACATAAGCCATTGCTGGTGGATCTAACAGTAGAAGAAGGCCAGAGACTAAAAGTGATCTATGGCTCCTGTGCTGGCTTCCATGCTGTTGATGTGGATTCAGGATCAGTCTATGATATTTATTTACCAACACATGTAAGAGTTTCTGCTGGGGTGGGGTTTTTTCCTTCTTTTCTGGTTCCCCCACTGCCCCTTCCTTTCCTCAGGTGACCAACACATTGGGCTGCCCCCATGTATCACTGCTAGCATGGTAAATTGGGTGGAGGGGTCTGAGCAGATATGGCCACCTGTGCTTAGGGGCTTGTGCCTCACTCTCTGTCCTCTCCTCATGGTCAGGATGTCTCCATGGTTGGGAGCTGCCCGCTCAGGTCTGACATGGGCCAACATGACTGTTTCAGGGTAGCAGCTAAATGGCCAAGTGCGTTGCAGGGGCTGCAGGGAATGTGTCGGTACAAATGACATGACAGCCCACTGATGAGATTCGACAGGGTTGGCACAGGCCAGGTGGCCTTAGCTCTGTTGTTTCCTGTTGTGCATTGTACACAGAAGTGTCAGATGGGCCTGCAGTGTGTGATGGACCTCCCCAAGCGCTATTAACTACAGTGCAGGCGTATGAGGTCTGCATCTGGGCTGCTTGCCCCCGGCTCCCTTTCTGCCCATGGAAAGAAATGGGCACTCCTACAATTAATCTTTCTTAGTTTTGGTTGTCTGCCTTAAGATGGGAGCATTTGTTGCCCCAAAGGTTTCCAGGTCTTTGTTGTCACTGTATAAGAGTGTCTCATTTGGGGTGAGCAGAGGTAGCGCTTCTAAATTGAGTGAATCCCTGATGTGCTGTCAGCCAAAATGAAAAATCACCCAGCCCTTTCTCCCAGTGCAGGATCTGTGGCATTAAAACAAAAGGCTTCCTCTTCTCATTTGTCTCTAGATCCAGAGCAGTATCCAACCTCACGCAATCATCATTCTCCCAAACACGGATGGGATGGAGCTACTGGTCTGCTACGAGGATGAAGGAGTTTACGTCAACACGTACGGAAGGATCACCAAGGATGTGGTGCTGCAGTGGGGAGAAATGCCTACTTCTGTTGGTAAGTGCCTCGGCAGAGTCAAATACAGCGTGCCATTAGGGAGTGTGAGTGTGTGCACACAGGCAGAAGGAAGATGCATCAGTTCTGACATCAGATTCAGAAGCAGTAATGCTGTAATATTCCTGAAAAACAGCTGTGCAAGGTGGGGAGTAATCTGTTTCGTGCTAGGTTTTTAAGAACAAAATCCAAACACGCAAATTATGGAGTTCAAGAATGAAAAACTCACCAGGGCCTCTGTGGGCTGCTGCAGAATTTTTGCGAGACATCCACAAAGTTGTGGAAAGCTTTCAGTATAAAGACATGTAAGGTGGCAGGTGGGCAAGATATTATGAGATGACAGTCTGTATATCTGATTTGATGTATTTACTTTAATTCACCTGCAGATTGCTCATCTGTCCTAGCATGGTAATTCTCCCACATCTCTCCAGTTCAAAGCAAGGTAGTTTTGAGAGTGGGAACAGTGAGTGTAGTAAAATGGGCGCAGAGTTGTTACGGATGCAAGTGCACACCAGGGGATCCCTCTTACTGTCCATGCTGCCATATTTCAGTGCCGAGTGTAGCATGGGCTGTGGTCACACCTTACTTTTGGGAAAATTCATTGGGTTTGTGTGCTTTGGAATGGATGCCTGTATTAGGAGATTACTGCTGATAGCTGTTGAAGAAACATGAACGATAATGGAGGAGGAAATTTAAAGAAGCTTTATGTACAGCATGTTCACGCCTGTGGTGATTAACTCTTGACTAGATGTAAAAGCAATCAGAATTTATCAGTTGGCAAATTGTAGAGCCTTTGGGAAGTGGAGGGCCTGTGAAGTAAATGGCACCGAGGCAGCCAACGCCATCTGAATATCTCATCTGACAATTTTTAGAAGATATTTGGCCTAGTTACCACTAGTGACATATGTGAAAATAAATAAATCTCAAGCATGATGGTATATGCAGTGTTATAGGTGTACATCTATTATTGCTGTAGTAGATAATTTGATTTAATTTCACTGAAAATTAATATGAGAAAAATTCTATAGAAGGGAAATACTGCACAATTAAGTATTTTTAAATTTTGCTTGCTAAGAGCTATTGTTCTTTTTATTTTCCTGTTAAGTATGCATGCAAATCAGAGGCAACAGCTTATTCTTCATTAAGTTCCCATATGTTATTTTTGGCAGCGCTCCTAAGACTATCCATCAAATTGCTTTTTGAATATACCTTTTCATAATGCTGGTGACTTTCTCCTTTATTTGATTTTTTTAGTGCTATCAAGGACAGATTTTTTTCCTCATGCTACTACTAATCTGTTTCCCCCAGTGACACTCTTAAGGAAAAATGCTTGATTTTTTGCTTTATTTGTGCACAAAGGAAAACTGTATGACAAATAATAGCATTTCCACTTGGAGAGCTTAATATGAACCTGTTTTTGAGATGTACAGAATGCTTTTCAGACCAGTTGGCTTTCTTAAGGAGATGAGTTTTTTGAAGTATTACTCCTATTAAAGGACCTCATTTTTTCTAGTTTTCCTTTTCCCTCTTCTCTTTCTGTGTTTTTGCTGACAAACACCTTCAAGGAGGGGAAATAACACCATGGGAGACAGAGGAACACAATGTTCATTCCATTTAATGGAAGGTTGGAAGGTTCTCAGTGTGTCATGAATGCTCAGGCAAGACGTATATTACTAACGTGGAAAACGCATGGGGAAACTGAAAAAAGCCACAACTATTTTTAGGCATCGTGAAGCTGCTGAAGACAGAAATAGCACGCTGAACATGTGTGTAGTTACAATAAGTACATGCAGGTCATTTTTCGCTAGAGTGCATCAGTATATTCCTCTGCTTTTTCAGTTCCTCCGTGTTGCCTCTGCCTGTCCTAATGGGCCGTGTGCTGTGTTTTCTTTCCAAAGCGTACATCCGATCCAACCAGATTATGGGCTGGGGAGAAAAAGCGATCGAAATACGGTCGGTGGAAACTGGACACTTGGACGGTGTGTTCATGCACAAAAGGGCACAAAGACTCAAATTCTTATGTGAACGCAATGACAAGGTATAATTCCTCCCCGTGGTTTCTTGCCAAGGTGGTAACCGTGTACTTTAACTGCGTACTTGTGGTGCGTTGACCCCGACCAGCAGCCAAACATCCACCCAGCCTCTTGCTCACTCCCCTCTTCTGTGGGATGGGGGTAAAATAGAAGAAAGTCAAAAAGACTCATGGATCAAGATAAAAGACAGTTCAATAGGATAGCAAAAGCTGCGCACGCAAGCCAGGCAAAATAAGGAATTTATTCACAACCTTCTGTTGGCAGGCAGATGTCCATCCACTTCCCGGGAAGCAGGGCTTCAATATGCATAACACTTGCTTGGAAAGACAAATGTCATCACCATGATGTCCTCCTGTCCCTGAGCATGACATTATAGGATATCCCTTTGGTCAGTCTGGGTCCGTTGTCCCGACATTGTCCCCTTTCAGCCTCTTGCCCATCCCCAGCCCACTGGCCTTTGGGGGTTGAGGGGCCAGAGAGAAAGCCTTGATGCTGTGCAAGCGTTGTTCAGCAGTAGCCAAAACACTGGTGTGTTAACAATACTGCTTAGCCACAAATGCAAAGCCCAGCACCATACAGGCTGCTGTGAAGAAAGCCAACTGCATCCCCGCCAGCCAGCGCAGCACCGTAATTGCACTGTAAATATTGGGGCAGTGAAGGCAAATTAAAGCCTCTGCTGTCCTGCCTGTTGGATTTACCGGTCTCTTTTCTTCGCAGGTTTTCTTTGCCTCCGTGCGGTCGGGTGGAAGCAGTCAAGTCTATTTCATGACCCTTGGCAGGACTTCTCTTCTGAGCTGGTAGAAGCGGTGGGATTTGGCGAGGAATTGCTGACATCCAGAGTCTGAGGTCTTCATAACTCGGAATTATTTTCAACTGGAGTACAGACCTGCACTAATGCAGCACTCTGTGTAAATGTGTGTGCAGGCATCACTGGTGTTAGGTTTCTTTTTGTTTTTCAGCTGAGGCTGCGATGCAACTGGTGCTGTAAAGATATTGCCATCAGGTGCTACAATGTCTTTGAGATTTGGGATCATGCTAGAAAGCTACAGGTCTTCTTTTCCCTTCAGCTCCAGGATTCCTAGGCTTTGAAGGACTCTGTCTGTTAGTGTTAAAACAGAGAGGGGGGGAAAAAAAGGAAAAAAAAGAAAAACCCTAAACAGACTTACCATGAACATGCTGTTGAGTGGACAGGAGGCAGGCAAGAGAAGGTGAGAAGTGGTGTGGAGAGTCAGACTGGCTGAAACAGAGGGCAGATCTAGTCTAGTAATGTTAACGATGTATTTAATTGACATTTCTTTTTTGTAATGTGACAATATGTGGACAAAGAGGAAGGTGGAGGTTTTAAGAAGTTAATATTTATAAAATGTGAAAGACACAGTGACTAGGATAACTTCTTCTTGGGGACCGGGAGGGTGGGAAGGGGCTCGGGGTGGAATTCTTGGGGGTTTTTTGTTTCTGCAGTTTTATTTTGGCCTGGCCGATAACTTTAGTCATTTTCTGTGTACCAGGTATTGCCTGAAATATGTGCAGATGATAAAAAAAGGAAAAAAAAAAAAAAAACGAAAAAAAGGAAAAAAAAGAAGAAAAAAAATTTAAAAAATTCATTTTCTATAATGATTCTGTGTTAGGCCAGAACTTGGTTATGTCACAGTATTAGCACTGCCTCAGTTAAAGGTTTAATTTTTGTTTAAACCTAGAAGTGCAACAACAGTTTTACCACAGTCTGCACTCGCAGAACTAATAAAAAAAAGAAAAAAAAAAAAAAAGAGAAATAAAATCCAAACTACATATGTTTATTTTTTGTGCCTACCTCATTGTTTTTAATGCATAAAATAAAAGAGGTGGTTTAGTTTATACGTTTTTAGATGAAAACCATTAATGTCTAATTTAATCTTAATACCAAAACTACCAGATTGAAAGGTTTCTGACTGTTATTGCGTAGCAAGAAGCAGGAGGAGAGGGTGGTCCGTAGGGGCAATAGTGGTAGCGGTATGGCAGTGAGACACTGATTAATGTAATTTGCTTACAAAAATTTGGTAAAGCAAGCATTTTTTTAAACCAATTTCATCCTTAACAGAAGTCTGAATTTAGCCTAAAACCAGAGGTTTCACTCTTCTAACACGTGGGCTTAGTAACAGGCAGGTAAAAATAACTAGGCTAGTTCTATAAACTGTTAAATGTTGTAGGAACCATTTTGGGGCGGTGATGTTTTTCTTTTTTAAGAATGCAATGCACTAAAACTCTTTTAAGAATGTAGTTAATACTGCTTATTCATAAAAACAGCGTATACCTGTGTTTAGATGTAAGATCCCAGCTCTGGCTTTTTTTTTCTTTCTTTTTTTTTTTTTAAGTCAGTTTTATTTTATGAATAAGTTTTGACATTTGTAATAAATGTCTTGAGAGTAATAATTTGTTTAATGGCTACATGTTCATTACTTGAGAAACTTTGAGTGTATAATAATCTGTTGGTGTTGTAATAATGCACAGTGTCACGATTCAGCCATTTTCCTTTTTGTTTTCACTTTTTTTTTTTAAATTCCTTTGGTGGGGTACTTCGTTGACAGCTGCCTTAAGCTGTTCATTCAGTGAACAGGCTCTCAGTGTTTCATGGGCTTTGTCTTCTGCTGCGGTTAACTCTCCTTCATGGCATGACAGGTAGGGCTTTTTAAACATGTATTCTTCAGTTCAGTCAAGCTGATGGCTCGAGCGACTGGTCACACAATCAATTAAGAGCCCAGAGCACCGAGTGTGCAAAGCTCAGACTCGACAGACCCTTCTTTTGGTGTCAAATCTGACTGCTGTAAATCTTTCAACCCTAATCAGCGTTGCTGCTGAAGACTCTCCTGTGAACATCGTAGACGGTTGAAAAGCGAGCGGTAAATGCGTACCGCCAGCGCACGCGCGTGCACACCCCCCCCAAGAATCAAAACTCAAGAAAGCCTTACATTTGCTGGCGGAGGAATACCTAGAACTATTTTTTTTTTTAATTGTATGACTTTTGGATAGCGTTGAAGGTGAAGGATGTGTTCTTTTCAGGCCCGGTGTGGTCAGCCAGAAGAACGATCAACCTTTTGTACTATAATGAACTAAAGGGGACTTGGAAACGCAACGTGATGGTAGACGTGGGTGTAATCACACAGCTGCCCTGTAGTGTAGTTTGCCGAAACTGATTCGATCGAATGTCCGTCTGCGTGATTTTAAATCTTCCAGCGCTATGTGGTCAAAAATTAATCTAGTCCTTGAAAGCTGATGCTATTCACCTAGAGGAAGATGCTCCAGTACTGTAGGGATGCCCAGGTCACGGATACGTGCTGTTGAAGTTTTGAGGCTCTGTGGTGGGGGAGAATCTCCTTCCTTCGGTGGGGCTGCCCGCCTGGCAGCTTCTGCCTCCACAGAAGTGCCAACACGGCAAAGTAAAAAACAGTATTACAAAACCACTACATATACCAACATCGAACTCTTCAAACAGTGCTTTTGTAAGCAAAGAAGAAAAGAAAAGCTCCTAGGTTTAGTTTTAAGCTTTAATAAGTAATAATTTTCTGTATCTTTAAGTCAAAGTAACCCTAACTTGTATGACTGCAGTGTTTTTATTTTTTATCTTATGCACATGTTATGTTGGAGAAAATGTTTACAAAAATGGTTTTGTTACACTAATGTGCATCACATATTTATGGTTTATTTGAAAGTGATTTTTGTGGGTTTTTTAGTTTTTCATAGTAGTAGTAGTACACTTTTTGTGATTTATAACCCCAAACTCTGCTGATTATAAAGATGCTAAACAATAATACAAAATGACAAACTGCATTAAAATTACTAATCGTAGAGCTGCAAAGCAGACTGGTGACAAGTAAAACACACAGCCTTTTTTTTGCAGTGCTATCTAACTTGTCTTCTGTGTATTATGGAAATTACTGTTTTTTCCCCGTTTTTCCTTAAATAAAGTCAAATTGACACCTATTGTATGTGGAAAGTATTTTGAATATCTCCTGGCTGCAGAAATCAAGCTGCGTGTTGCGTAGTTGCATGTGTTCGTAAGACCAAAAGCCTTATTGTCAAATCTCATCATTTTAGAGACTTTGACAATAAACACCGGCTTTTGAGGGCTTCGTTGTTGTGTTGGGTTTTTTTTCCCCTTCAAGCCCTGTCTCCTGGTGCAGTTGCTCTTTTGAGAATTGCAATTTTCCTTTAAGAAAATGAAAAGTGAAAAGCTTAGAAACATTAGTGAGTGCCCGGAGGTTCAGAAAGAAGTTGTTGCACAAAGGAGAGCCTGGGTGCGTTGTGAACGTGCCCTTGCACCACACCACTTTCAGGCATGTGGTTTTTGCGAGCTGGCCTTACTTATTGCCGAGAGAGTGCGATGAATGGGAATCCCGAGCCAAATTCTCGCCCAGCGTAGAAGCATGGCTCCAAAAAACTCGAGGCTTTCCAAGCTGTAAGCCGTGAGTGCTCAGCAGGTTTGATGCAAAGCCACTGGTTGCACCCCTGGGATTCTTGTTGGCCTTTGCCCATGTTTTGGGGGTTTTTTCCCCGCCGTGGGCTCTGTCTGTTTTCTGAAGTGGAGATAAGCAGTAGACGTTTCCTTCCGCCTAGGCTGGTCTCTGCGGGAGGAGGAGGAAGTCTCTTGTTCCCGGGCTCCTGCCTTTCCTTGCGCTTTCATCTGCAGAAGGCATGGGACGTGGCGTAAGATGAAAAATGTTTCAGGGTTTCACTTGCTTCCTATGGACAAAGGTATCTGAAATCCTCGAGCCCCACAGCTTTTCCGCTTCTGCGAGTGTAGATACTGACTGAGCTTAAAAACTAGCAGGACCAGCCAACTGCTGGTCAGGCTCCTGTCGGCTCCACTCCAGTTGCTGCTCCAGAGCTGCTGGTTTTCTTCAGTCATTCTTGACCTGTTGAAGACTTACCTCAGTCAAACATGCTTAGCATAGTCAAGCACCTCTGCTAGTCGTGAAGACAGACACGAGCTGTTGCTCATCACAGCATGCAGTAAGTAGCTAAAAGCAGCAACCCCGGGAGGGCGCTTCACGGTGGGCGCTGGCAGAGGTGATAGAGAACGTGTAAAACCTTCACGCTCCTGTGAAGACAGACACAATTGCAGTGATTTAGAGGAAGGTGGCAATTAAAAAGAGAGCACCTTGGAAACTGAGCAGCGGATCTCCTTCCTCTGTTGGACTTGTGTAGGTAGCAGTGGTGAGAGAGGCCCAAATTTGTACCTCATGAGGGGAGGAGGGTTGTACACAGGACGGAAGGGAACAAACAGTGCAGCAAAGGAACATGTGCGTCTGCAAAATTAACAACGGCCGTAGTCAAACGAGAAAGAAATGGTCAAACATCAAAAGGAGTATTTGAAACAATTTTTTGACACAGCTCTTAAATATGCAAGTTAAGTGAAGTGCAGAACACTAACCCATGAGATTAAAGTTAAAAACCTGCGAATTAGAAAATAACAAGAGGCAGCCCTTTTCGGGGGGTTGCTTTGCTGAAAGACGCGTGCTAGTGCATTGGGTTTGTCTAGGACCTTATGAAAGGAGGAGAGTCTAGTTTTGTGGTCTGCCACCATTTGTGCAGAGAGCTTGTTAATTCTCCTGCTTGTACCCATATCGTGGCCTGGGATGAGGACTGTAATGTTGCTAAAAAGAGACTGAAGCTGTTGGAGAAACAACTTCAAATGCAAGAAGAGGGCCTATGGCGGAGAGGGGACGCGGCACCGTGCGTTCAACACGGGACTCTGCTGTATCAAGATGGTCCAACTTTTCTAATAGTAACGCAAATGCATTTCCACCTCAGCGTCCAGTGCCCTGTTACCCACCCACGAGCTCCAGCATCCCAGCCCAGACCCGCTTCTCTCTTCTTCCAGCATCACTGAAGAAGTATCAGCACGGAGTTGCGCCGTGTTGCTTGTGCGGTATTCCCTAAGCACTCGTCAAAGGCTGGTTACAGCTGTCATCTTTTGACCTAATCTCCTCTTTTAAGAGGTTTTTTTTTAACCCATTGCGGTGTCGGTGCTGCGCGGGGGGGGTGTGGAAACGCAGGGTCAGGCGCCGGTATTGCCGCGTGGATTGCTGCGGAGGTTACTGGTAATTAAAAGGAGAACATCAGGTAATTGCAATCACTTAAGTTTTACCATGTGATTGTGTGGCTCCACGCAGCAAATGCTCCGATAAAGGGTAAAAACACTGCTTTAGAAATACTGACCATCTTACTCCTCCTCCTTATTCTTTGGTTTATCCCACTTCTTGTTCTAAACAACAATAAACTAGGGAGAGCAGGAAGGAGGAAGGTGTTTTGTTGTTTAAGAAAATAAATCCCTGACTCAAGAGTATGCCCATTCCAGCTGAGGAAATTACAGGGATTTTCTCCTTGTTAAATTGTAACAGGAAATTCACTTTAACATTTAATTCTCAGACTCTTGTGATTCTGTGGGGTAAATATGTGGCATAGGAAAGTCGGATTAATTTGTTCCAACTGCTGTACACAGCTCAAATTTTACTTGCCCTCTGTGTGAAATTTTTATTGCACAACCCTGTATTTGTCATTCAGCGTAATTTGTCCATTAAAAGGCATTGCCACACTTCCATTTTATTTTAATATTTGCATCTCCTAAGCAATTTTGCCCATGCCATGGTAGCCGTGGAAGAAAATGCTTTTCTGGCTGTGAAACAACTGTTGGAATGAAGGGATTGCTGTTTGTCACAGGGAGATGACAATTTTTGGTAGAGTCCCGTCGGTATAGTTAGCCACACTCTAGTCTTACAAACAGGCAAAGCTGAAAGACAGAAGAGGGTAAATGATGCGTTTGGAAGCTTTTAGTGAGTCAGAGAGTGAGAAAACAGAGGTTTTGCCTTGAGATCTTTCCCTCAACCATTAAACCATTTTGGCCCCTTGGGGTACCGGTGTCTCCCTTGGTGTTTGATGAAGGCGATCGATAGTGTAACACACGCGGTCCTTTCCTGGGCCAGACACTGATACTTACGAACCTTCGGCAATTCAGACGGAAAGCCGTTAGCAAGGCTGGATCTGTGAGAAAGCCAAGAATTCGCATTTTCCTCTTCGGTTTTCTTGCAATGATTTCACTAAATTTTTCACCGGTGCTAAGCATGGACGTGCATGCAGATGGCACAGAGCATGCTTACTTGCAACAAGGAGGGGTCCCGGCTTTTGGCAACTCTGTCTCTCCTACTGGCGGTGCCACGAGGCAGAAAGTGGACCTGGGTCCTCCTAGAAGAGCCTTGTCAAGAGCTTTGTCAACCTCACCGCAGGCTTAAGCATTTGTTTAACTTCAAACATAACATAGACGGAACCTAACTTGCATTCTGCCAAGTACTTAGGTGTGTCCTAACCTCCACCTGATGCTTAAATGTAGTCCTAAGCGTGAAGGCAGACTTCCTAGCAATGGATCCTACCACGGTGCAGGCTACACAGAGGAGCTGGCAGAGCCAGACGCGTGCGCACGTACAGCAGCTCTCTCCGAAGAACTATCTTGCTGGGCTTCGTTAAGTCCTAAACCTACCCCAATCAAATCACAAGAAATTCTGGAAAATTCATATGGAAATTTTCTCGATGTTTCAGTAATGAAATTAAGTGAAAGATAAGAAGAGAGCACAAACTGGCATAGAATGTTAAAATGCAAAGTATGTAATGATAGACTCACAGTTGTAATGACTCTAATGGATATCAGAGACAAGTATAAAAGGAGGATAAATTATTTCAGGGCATAAAGAATCAGTTATGGGTAATTAAGCTGCAATTATCATTACTGTGCTGCTATGATAGGGGTTTTTTTTAAACTAATTTTTCTAAAATGGAGTAATGCAAGTTAAGCGTGAATTAAGCTATTATCTGCCATTCAGAGAAAAACATCTTTCTAGTACTTCTCAAAATGTGCCAGTGAGACAGATCTCAGTATGACACTAGTGAAAACACCAGGGGTTTTTATTAAATGATTTATTTCACGTCACAGCTGTTCAGTGGCAGCATTTAAACTCCTGTTCAGTGAAGAGCATAAAGCCATGCCTGCTGCCAATCGTGTAAGCCAGCAGTCAGGTTCCAGAGGGTTCTTCACACGCTTAAGATGAAGCGATTTGGTAAATAGGTAATCCAGGGATCTAATTTGGAGCAAGGGTGGCACAGCTTAGAGCGGCCAACAGTGTTCTTGGTTCAGTCCACAGTGCTGAGACGGCTGAACCTGGAAATCGGCCGCTGAAAATTTCAGATTACAGTACTGAGATGGACGGTCACTGGCGTCACCTTGCCTTGGAAGGGCTCTTGTAAAATGTGTCGGGTGAACAGGCGTGGTGTGTGAAGGACCAGTAGCTCTGTTCATGAAATCGGAGACCTGAGGTGGCAGTGGCATTACGAACGACGAGGCAGAAAAGCAGCGGGCCGCCTTCTCTCTGCCTTTGGTTTATCCCACTTGGGTATATCCAAAGGCACTGGAGATTTGCAGCTGGAGAGTGACTCCTTACTGGTACCAACATGCAAACTCAGATGTTGGAAGTGACAACACAAAATTCAGCCGTAGGTTAACTTCGCCTGTATTGCATGGTAACCCGCACAAGGGAGCAAGGAAATCGATTCCAGCTTTGCTCCCAGCACCGTCCCTCTACGCATGACCCAAGGCAGTTAGGGGTGTTTGCAGAGGGATTACTCCAAGCCCCTAAAACCCGGATGCCCTTTGGTATCCTGGCTGGCTTCCGGCTGCTGCTGCAGAAGTGTTGGGGTTCCCAGGGCGATGGGGGGTCTCGGCTACCTTGGACATCTGGAAGGGAACTGCGTGCTTGGGGTTAGGTACCTAAATCCCATCAGAGGGATGGGACGTTTAACACGTTTGTCGTGACGCTGAACTCTTCAGTGCAGGGCTTGTCATCCATTGCGTGGGTTTGAGTACTGCCTTGCGTAACTTAACCAGTTGATGCTGTAATACAACTCTTTAGAAAAAGGATTTTTTTTTTTTAAATGCTGAGAAAATGGAAAATACCAGGATTTAACATTCCTAACTTAAACTTAACCCAGACACCTCTTACTACTGCTCAGCATTTAATTGCATTTATAGACTTCTCTTGAAGTGCCATACTCGCTCTACAGCAGATGGTCCTCATGGGAGAGATAAGTGTTCAAAACCTCTCTCTATCCTCATTCATTAGTTTGGAGCCTTATGTATATCTTACTCGGTGTCATCCAAAGTGCTCCTTCTCTCAGAACGTGTATCAACTTAGTATGGTTCAGAAATACTAATGAACCTATCTACATTCCTGTAAAGTGAGGGAGGGTTATCATTTAGAAGCAAATTTTTTTTCTTCTGTTATCCTAACTTGAAATAAGGAACAAAAGGTTGGATTTTTTTACAGAAGAGAATTTAAGAAGCATTTTGTTTCACAAAAGTCAAAGTGAAACATTGCAGTCTTTGGTCAAAACTAATTTCTTCACTTCTAATAACTGTAATACTTTGTTTGCTGTAATAACCACCAGGAAGTCATCATGTTAACTGTAATTTTAAAGGTATTTTCATGTTGCTCCCTACGTCCATCATCCCTTTATGCGGTGCTTTTTGAACGGACAACTTCTCTCATGGTCCAGCTCACAAAGTTTTTCTCTGAAAGAAATGTGTTACGTCAGGTGACATTTACGTTTTTATGGGCTTGGGTATACCTATAAAAACCCATGTGCTGGGTGAGAGAAGGTGCTGATTGATAGGTAAATGCTTTACAAATTCTATGGCATCGATTAAAGTATCTCAGAGCGTATCAATTAAACAAAATATTCTGTCTCAGTCAAACTGACCTCAGACAAAATTTACCTCTTGCCTTCCTTGATCTGAGTAGAAGTATTTCACCAGACTAACATCTCTTCCCATGCAAAATATTAGTTGAATGGCAAATTAATTTTCTGATTAAAAAGGAAAAGATTGAGATGGAAAATGCGTATCCCCCTGTGATTCTTATATATGAAGCACTGAAGCGATGTTTTGTCCAGCTGGCCAAAGTTTTCACCCGTGAGCTGCCCCGTGCCTCGCTACCTGCCCCAGGTGAGAAGCCCCTCATTGCCTCGAGGCCACGGGTCTCAGCTGCAGACTCTCGGACTAACAAGTGCCAGTCGCACGTATTTTGGGTAGGTGCCTCAGAGTGATGGACTTTGTTAGAACAACTGAGATTTGGGGCAAGGGAGAAAGGAAAAACATGTGCCCAGTAGAACAAAGGAAGGTTTAGGCTGAAAAGGAGGGAAAAGAGTGATTGTGCTATGCTATAAAACCGGTGTCTACAATGGGGCCCTGCTTTCTGGTGCCCGTTTCTCAAGCTTGTCTTTGGAAGATGATTTATTCACTGCCTTTAAACGTGTCTTCTGCCTAAAAGTGCAAGGTGCATACCTTGATCTTTCTTTCGTGAAGACAGTGCAAAATAGATTTTTCCGCATATTCTGCTTGGGGGCTTTTAAGAAGTGATTCATTGCATCACTGATGACATGGGAGGCGGGCACAACCCCTCACGCCGCAGCGTGTGAGCAAAAGGAGTAGATCCCCTTGTGCTCCTTGTTGCATGTGTCTACAAATCAAACAGAGCATTATTTGGCACTGTTGTTCACGCTTCTGCAGAGAATGTCTCACAATTGTGTTTCTTAACTGAGATCGATCGAATATATTGATCGCCTGGGATCGGTTTGCAGTTGAGATTCATTGCAGCACAATATCTCTTCCTAAAAGACCAGTCAGAACTGAGGGTCTAGAGAGCGACTGACAGTTAAAATATTCCCTTATGGGTTTTTGCCAGTCAGAAATATTGCCTGGAAGTGAAATTCTGCAGGAAGTTGGATGGAGTGTAAACCAGAAAAAATCCAGAAATCTCTGCTCCTCTCTAAAGTCAACCGCACTCCAGGTACTCAGGGCAATAAAGGTTAATTTGGGTGAACTGTGAGGAAATGGGCAACAGAGAGCTGCCTTCTACTGGTAGGAAGGGGTGAGCTCCATCTTCAGCTCTTTGGTTTTTATGCGCCCTGTAACCACAGTACAGCCAGGGATTGCACTGCAGCTACTTCTAAACCCATCTGAGAGTTCCTGTATGCGCCAAGGCAAGGGAGCAGACGGCCCCCCAAACATTCCTGTCCCTGGGATCTGCTGATTGCTGCTCCTGCAGGACAGACAAACCTCCTTCACTGGACCCTTTGGAGCCATTGCTGATGGTGGGCTGGCCAGCCCCCGGCTACAGAGCGACACCAGCCAGCCTACCTGGACCTTTGCTGGCCCTCTTCATGTAAAGTGCTCTTAGACCCATGTGTTTTGGTGGTCTCCTTATGTAGGACTGCCACAGGGGGTGACCTGGGCTGGGGCGAGGGATCTGCTTTTGCCGCTCAGTGCCCCAGGGACCCCCGTGCTGCGCCTGTTCCCCCCGGCAGCTCTGCCACGGAGAGCAGGAGGAAGAGCGAGAGGTCACGAAAACGAAGAAAGTGAAATTGTTGATCGCTTTTTGCCCCACTTCTATAAATAGAACCAACCCTTTTGGTTTCAGTTTTATTCCTAGTCATGGAAAGCATCGTGTTCTTATTCCCGTTGCTGAAACGGCTAAAATGGCTCCTAGGTCTGCTTCCCATTCCTTTGCAATTACGGCACGGGGTGAAGGAAGACGTGATTTCCCAGTGTCTGGGAGGTGTTTGCATTGCGAGGCCAAACATAACAAGAGTTCAAGTTCCTCTCTCGACACCCCCCGGAGAGGGAGCAGAGGTGCCAGAGCTTCTCCCTGCAGCGGATCCCACTGCTCGGTGAGACCCGTCGTTTAGGATCATCCCACACCTGGCTGCACCTGCTGCGGGAGAAGCAGCTTGCTTTCCTCTGGGAACCATGCCCTTCGGGCCCGCAGGACCCCTCACCTTCTCAGAACTTCGAGAGACTTGCGTTGTTGCAGCAGCTGTAAATTCAGTCTTACCTGGAGCAGCGTTATTGGTCCCATTCCCTCCTCATTTTCTCTGCTCCCTTTTTGATGCTCTCTGTCCCTCCTTCCTTCCTTAAATAGCTGTCGTACTCCTACTTCTGCCCAAAGCAATGTTCGTCTTGCAACGCAACGAATGGGCTGAAGCGACACGCTGGAGGTTTTTCCCGTGGATGCAGCTATTGCTACTTCTAGCAAAGACGCGACTGTGTGGTGCTGGGATTGCGTGTCGGCACGGCAGCGTGGGACTGGGCCGGCGTCCCAGTGCAACCTGCCCCAAGGTGGGCAGACACTCCAGCTTTTATCAAACAGCTTTGGGCTAATATGGAAATTTGTGCCAATAATAGAGTATTTGCATGAGGGGATGAAGCTGCAGAAGAGGTCTTGAACCAGCCAAGCCCAAATCTTGCTTCTAAATTGGCCATCTGTCTGCAAAATATATATCAGCAAATGCTATAATTTCATGTACGTGACTTGGTTTCAAGTTGACTGTGGTAACTGAGGCTTGACGAATGAAGTTTTGTAATAGCCGTCCTCACTACTTACTCTGGAAAGTGTTGCCTGTGCTGACATTTCTCAAACAGCAAATGCAAAGGCCTAGAAGTTCCTTTTGGATTTGAAATACACTGCTATTAAGCAAGCCCATTTTGCAAGTTCTAATCTCACTCCAGGAAACACCATTCTCATGAAGAGGTGACCATCAGAAAAGTGCATCCAGTTTCTTTCCAGTAAGATCTGGGCTGAGCTCGTATCTCTCAGCAGGGATGCTGAGCGCTTGCTGGCACACAGGATAGCTTCTTGTGGGAGTTTTGCGCAGTGAGAATAGATTGGGAGACGCTCAAAAATCTGAAGTTTGCGAAGGCAGTGGCAGTAAATATTTTTGGAGGTTTTAATGGGTCAGAGATAAAAAACTGAAGCGTGTCTTTGTCAGGTGACTAACACTGATGCTGTGCATGTAAATACTTCTAATCATGATGCACAAATTCTGCTTCTTACAGTATCTTGACCACTCTGCATGTTGCCAGTATTTCACATTCTTTTTTTCGCTTCTTTTTGATGAAGACTTTAAGATAGACAACTTCAAGGCACAGTCTAGAGAGGTTCACATCTCAGGTAAAGAAGATTTCATTGCTGTCACACAGTAAGAGTTTTCACACAGGCCGTGGAGACTTGACTGATTGTTGCTTGCGGCTGGTGGTGGTGTTATCAGTGCGTATGGTGTTTGTAGCATGCAGGCATGAAGAGGCTGTGAATCTCATCTTGGAAAATTTTAATGATGACTGTATTTAAGCCTACTCTAAAAAAGCCTCCAAGAAAAACAAAATTTCATTTACCCACAGTTAAAAAGCTATCCAATTAATTCTAGCACTTGGGATTTATGGTGTGGTTTTCCTAAAGTAGGGAGGCTTTTCCTGGAGGGACCTTTGAGGTCACTGCTGTGCTGCTGCTTCAACGATTAGTTCAGGTAAACTCCTAGTAATGGATAACAGGGTACAATCCTTTTCCGGTAGAAATACAATATATTTTAAGTGTACAGTCTTAGTCCCTTAGATGGAATGTAGTAATCTCCTTATTGTATGTTTTTAAGATGCACTGTGGCAGAGAATTTTAGGAGAGCGAGCTGTTAACCGTGCAAACTCACTTGTGGCTCCTTGTTATTTTCCCCTTCATACTTGCCTGAGACCGGTGGGAAAACACTGCCTGCAGAAGCTGGTGGGGAGCAGCCTCTAAAAGAGACATTGGGTAAGACTGGAGACATCCTCTTAATTTTGCCTTTAAATTCTTCTTTCTGTCCCTTCAAAAAAAAAAACCCAAACCCAAAACAAAAAAACCCCAAACAAAACACCAAAACCCCCCAAGGTTTTCTCTAAGTGTTATCATTCAAATGTGTTAGGAACCCATTTCGGTGTCTTCATCTGTTACGAGCTTAAAGTTCTTGCTTCACTACACTTTAAAGCTTCAGCCTGCTTCAGCTGAGTGTGATCGGAGTGTCAGATCCATCCAGGTCGGAAAGGCATGGTGCCTGATTTTGCTGAGGAGAGCCCGTGAGCTCTTGACGCATTGACTCGATGTACTGTTCCCAGCGCACTACGGCACCCAGACGAACGCTGGCTACCCCTCTCTGCTTTCGGCAGGAGGCATTGGCAGTGGGATTTCTTCATGCTTTGAGACAGATGGTTTCCAATCCATTTTGCTATCATTTACCAGAGGGTCCCCTTGAGCTACAATGATCCTGTATTTCGTTCTCTGCTAAGTCTCTGGTCTCCAGGTGTGGTAACTAGCGCGTCTGGTATTTCTCAAGTACTGCAAAAACGCGAGTGTATAATTTCACAAGTTAATCTTAAAATAGCACAAGTGTAAATGTCAGTAGCTTTTCATATAGACACATTGCACTTTTCATATTGCTTTACTTTTTATAGTTTTATGTTGCTTTTTTATTGCAAGAAAATTGATATTAAGCTTCCTTTGCGATATTTAAAAGGTATCGCAGGGAAATGAAAATGCTGCCTAAATAAACCCTGTCTGGAGACCCACACTCTTCCTTATTGAGAGAATAGGTCCGACTGCACAACAGGAGCTGGACTTGAGCAAACCTGTTTGGCCATGGCTGACTCAGGTTTCCCCCTTTGGCTGGTGCAGTGCTGAGACATGTAGTCCTGAGACACTGTCAGATTCAGATTCTGTCAGTCCCCAGGTTTGAGGTTGTTCAGGCCAAATGTCTCCGTTTGGGTCATCTCTATTTAACCTTTTTGCATAAGGTTGTACGAGTATGTGGATACATATTTTCCCCCTCAAGTCTGTGCTGGTGTGTGGGGACTTAGTTAAACTGATGGACCGAAACATTTATTTCATCAATGTTAGGAATTATTTTTTAAAAGTGATGTATTTGAGACATTTAAAGAAAGTATGGCATCCTTGAAGTGAACAGCGTGTGATATGTGAAAGGCGAGGAGGGAACAGGCAGCTAAAAACAGAGCTGGTTCAGTCAGCAGTGTAAGTGCCATTGTGCACAGACAGACGGGTACCAGCTGTCTTTTGGGTAGACGTTAAGATATACTGTATGAATGGAGGAAGCAGAATGTACTTTAACTGAACACTGCTAACCTTATAGAATAAAAAAAGTCTGTAAAAACCTTCATGAAACCTAGATTATTTTTTTTTCCCTGAAATAAGTAGGGCCATGTTTGGTGTCAAGTATTTCTTTAATGTTCAAGTGGGAAAATATTTCAAGGTGTTTCAGTCTCTAGTGCTTCTGAAAAACCTCTGGATACATGATAAAA
This sequence comes from Phaethon lepturus, assembly GCF_000687285.1. NCBI lineage: Eukaryota > Metazoa > Chordata > Aves > Phaethontiformes > Phaethontidae > Phaethon > Phaethon lepturus. Next base: position 87,831 of record NW_010521154.1, read on the forward strand.
TGAATATTTATTGTGCATCACAGATGGGGAAGGAACTGTTATTTTTGGAGCCAGGCAAAAATGATACATGGCTTCTTTTTGTTGAAATGTTGATTAAATCTTTCACAGAACGAAAACCGGCAGTGGACCAATAAAGTACAAGACCACCCATTAGAAAACATTAATTTTGTATCACATATTCAAACCTGACAAAGTGGAGAGAACAGTCTATTAAAAAAAAAACAACAGCAACAAAAAACCCCCAAAACAAAGAAACGGAAGAAGAGCGAAGAGCTGGGGCTGAAAGGAGAGGCAAGTGAAATACTGATGTGACAAATTGCGCCGTGTGTCCACTTCTGCAGCTGCCTTCCCCGCTCTACCGGCGTTCATAACACAATTAGATTTGGATGGATGCACAGCCACTGATTCAATATTCATAACCTTACCAGCAGGA
>NW_010521154.1:88307-93378 GCF_000687285.1 Phaethon lepturus
ATCATTACAGAACAGTATATTCCTTCAACTCCAGCTGCTGGAAGGAAATGTTATATAGGAAACTCGGCGTATAATTTTGGTAAAAACAAACAGGATTCTGCCTTGATACCTTGTTATGTCAAGCAGGTCATGCTGCCACCCAGCCTAGCTAACAAGAGCTCTGGGTCATATTTAGGGCAATATTGACATGCCTGCCATTCACATTAACGGCCGTGTCGTGGCTCTCGGTACTTTTGTGTGGAGAAATGTAGCTTGGAAGCATCCCGCAATGTGGAACAAATTCCTTGTAATATTTGTTAGGAGAAAAACCATGCAGGTAACCTTAGTTGTAATAGATGTCCTGCAGAATGTCATAATTAGTCATTTGAGCCAGGATTCCCAAACGCCTATGTCCTAGGGACTCCAGAAAAATTTGAAAATATACATCAGGTCACGTTAAACTTTAAGACACAAGTGATTATAATGGCCATTTGGTTTGGTATCTTCCGGAACATATTTCCAGAAAGGAATTCTGACTGTTCTCAGGTGCTTTCCTCTCATCTTGTTCCCCAGTGTTGCCAACTTGCTCCAGTTGAAAACTGGACCAGTTCAACCAGGGTGAGCTTTTTGTTGTCAAGTGAGCAGCAAACTTATCAAAATCAAATTTGTAAAGAGGAAGCAAGTTGAAGCCTCTCGATGTGTGGCAATTCTTCCGGAACAGGGCAGGCAACACGCAATCTGGGATGGCCCCCGGGGACAACAGATCAATGAATACTTGCACGGAGATGTTGCCTAAGTAAACACAGTCACAGGGTCTTATTTCACAAGCGTGTCTTCCTATTACTTGAGTAGTAATAGGATGCTTTTTGTACAGTGAACTCTGGGTACCTCACAGCTACCTCGCTCACCTAGAAAACCTGAGATCTACAACTTCATGCAAGGCATGAGGTTTGGCACGAAATGGATGCAAGGGCTGAATCTTTTTCAAACGTGAGGTTTGTAGATATGCCCTTGGTGGCATACCTACATTTTCAGCTTCACATTTGTGCTGGAGCTCCATATGGTTGCGTGAGTAGTGCACGTACAGTACATTTTGTTCTGCAATCAGTGTCCATAGGTTTCATTTCGCTGTGTCCTGCATGAACAAAGATTGCCAATAAGTGCTGTGTGTTCTGGTCAGCCGTCCCGTCGAGCGTTGCTCCAGCACCATCCCAGATGTTTTCAGGAAATGTCTGCATGTTCTACACACTGCCCTCGAAAACACAGGCCATCTTGGGCCCAGCAGTGTCATTCCTGCAACTCCACCGCTCCTGCAAATGGGTGCCGTTTCAAAATTCTGCCTCCTTGCACGGAGAAAGCCGTGATGTACTTTGCAGTCAGGCATTTGAACATGGGACTGGCGCGTAGCTGAGTCTGAAGGTAGTGAGGAAGCAATCAGCTACTCCCACCTCCAGAGGTGGGTCAACCAAAAGCAGGTACAGGGGCACAGTGCGGGGGTCAGAGGGATGGGTTGGCACGGAAAGACCTCCATTACATCAAAAGCCACTTGCACTGGGCTGTGGAAAGAGCTTGTTGCAATGGCCTGCCAACGTGAGAACTCCTGCACGTAGACTTTGCCCTTTGCAAATTTGCTGTCTGTTGTTTGCAACCCACTTGGTAGGTGATGATGATGGATGATACATGATGGGAATGTGCAATGCCACCATAAAGCACTTTTACCCAGCATTAAGACTAAGTGGCAAACAGGCAGGTCTTTGTGAGTAGACGCGGCTAGACTTTTGGGGCTGTGCGGTGCTGGATTCAACAGGTAGGAAGAGAATAAAGGGCAGAACAGAAAATATTGTTACAGAACTTTTAAAGTTCATATTAGGCCTGTGTGTGCTCTGTCCTACTTCGAGCCGGATATAAAATTACACACATGGGCAGCAAGAATGACAGGGGACCCAGAGCTGTGTCCCCTACAGCAAGGTTAGATACTTGATGGCGCAGAGAGGAGTTGGCAGTTGGAGGATACAGTCAGGACTAGAGGCTGGAGGTATTCCAAATACCTAGAAGCCTGGTGGTGTTGGGATTAATCCTTTCTGGAGACTCTGAAAGACTTTAATTCTTCATTGCCAGAAAATACAAGGGGGAAAAGTCACACTATATGCGCCATGTTCTGACATCTCCTTAAACATCATCTGCAAGTTACTGTGAAGACTGGATACGGGGCTACACGGACTTTCAGTCTGACCTACTGTGACTGCTCTGACATTGTTATGGTTTCAGACTCCCCGGCTGTCATGGATGTTTCTCTGTAATGCTGCAAGCCCTGATCCCTGATGTTGGATGGCCTATGAAGGGTCATAAGTTCTTTAGAAGGTCTAGGGGTGTTTTCCACTGCTTCATTTATTAAGAAGCTTTTTCCCATACATATGTGTGTTCCTTTTTCTCCTGATGTCCTGAAGGTCCAGAACACCTTTTATTCTTGGCTTACAAAGCATTTTACTAGCAAAAGAGTTAACTATTTCCTGACTAAGCTGCAGTGTACGTAAGTGTGTATATGCACACAATGAAGCATGCATTTGCAGGACAGAAAAGTAAAGAGAGGGTCTTGTCATCAAGGCTGAACATTGCAGAGAAACATCTTCATATCATGAGAGCTGGGTGGCTGTGATGTGGGCAGCCTTCGTGAATGAACCAGCTACATGGCTGAGAGGCCTCTCTACAGTGGTGCAAAGGTGGAGAATGATACAGTTGAATTCCTTATGATAACAACGGCCTCTCCTGCATTTGTACCACCCTGTGCACTGTCCGTCTTCTGTGTCTTGGCCCTACTCCTGCTTTATGACTTACCTTTTACTGTGGCTGTACCAGTAGGTAACTTCTGTACAAAATCAAGCTTCTTTTAATAGCAAAGGATAATAAAGTTCTCCATCTAAAGATGCGATCTGGTTATAGCAGCCTGGGCATGACTGATAAGGGCACTGGGAGGAGAGAGGTCTGCAGAGAGGTGAGGGTTATGGAGGAAAGCAGGTTAAAAGAGGGACAAGAACACGTGTCAGGGGCACAGCAGAACTTGGCTCGGGGTGCAGATGAATTTACGCCCACTTTGCTGCAGGTAAACTTGGCCCCTGTCTAGAATTACCTGTTTCTGAAAGGGGCTTAATAATGTGCGTAAAATACTGCAGGGCTTGCAAACCTTGCATTTTGTTTATTGAACGTGAAACAGCTGGACCCAAATCAACTTGAATTTACCCGTGACAGATCCTGAGCCAGGCATAAGCCCCGTTGAAAGCACAGCCTCTTTAGTTCATTATTCCTCCTGTGCACCAACTTCTGATGAAAACCCTTCTTACATAAACATTGAAGTTGGCACATTAACAGAATCCTTTCCTCAAGGTGCTGTTTCTTCATCTTCTCAGAAAGCGCAGCCTCAAGGGACAGCTCTACCAGGTATTTTTCTTCATTACAACACGACAAGGTTTTGAAACGCTCATCTAAGTAGAGTGTTAAAACTGGTGGCTGCTTACATTGTCAAGGAAACACTGCACATCTCCCTTTGGCAGACTGCAGTGCCAGAAAATTTCCAACCTTTCCTCTGTTCCACCAAGCCTTCAGAAATAAGAATAATTTGATGACTTGAGGATATACTAGAAAAATCATTCTCTTCTATTATAGCAGTGATTCTGGAAAGTGAAGAAGTAAATTTATCCTAAGATGAAGAGACAAGTGGTCTGAGCAAGCTCTGCGGGGTAGTACCCTAGCTCCGGTTGCTCCATGAATGCCTACCTGCAGGGCCCCTGCAAGAGGCTGTCAGCCTCTAATAAACATGGTACCACCAGCAAACTCATTAATGGATTTTGACCTAAAATGACAAGGCACTGCTGCTACTGAATTTTTTTAATGTTGTAGAACTATCTAAAGTAAATACTTTTTAATGTAGTCCTTGGGTTCTCACTATACAAGTAAACATCACTGAAACGCTATTAGCTGTGTTTTCAGTAAGTAAACTTTTTCTGGCTGGTGTTTTGTCGTAAAATAGTTTTGAGTTTCCGCAAACATTTGCCCGTTTACCTTAAATGGTTTTGGCCACATTACTCTGGTGTCCCCCGGCGAGCACAGCCAGCAGCCTGTACTTGTTCCACTTCGCATGGGGCAATGAAAAAACAGACAGTAGGCCACGAACAGAAACCCTGCAGGGCTTTCGTTTCCACCTTTCTTCTGAAGACTTTTGCAACTGGGATACAACCCTCTCCTCTCGGCAGGTGGCAGCCTCTATATTTCTCCATGTATGGATACGTATACGTCTCTAACTTTTTTTCTTTCTCTTTGTCTCAATGTACGTATCGAAAGAGATAGTGAGCCAAAAAAATTACCATTGGAATACCAAGGTATTTGTATACAAGGAGCAATGCCTTCTTACTTACCTCTAGGATTTGTCTTGGATATTTTAAAATCCAGCAAAAGATTATTATAAAATCCTGTGACTTCTGCATGGGGCACCACGAAGAAGTCCTCCGAACCACTGAGGAACAGCAAGATACCCTATTGCTGAGTGCCGCATCCTTGTTCTGCAGAGCTGGCCAGGTGCAACTTCAAGGGAGCCAGCTGAAGGTTCTGAACTGCTGCTGTATCATTATGGTATTAAATGGTTAAATTCAGCTCCCCGTTTTTTTCTTTTGTTTCCCTGACTATGGTATCAAGCCAAGAGCCCTATCAATCATTCATACACACTGCCGAAACCACTCTTCCTGGGAAGCCTATTCACAATAACTTGTACATTAATTAAAATAGTGACTTGTAGAGGACCTGAGATCTTTTAGCTTTCTGTGAAGATGAGGGGACTGGCTCAGCACTTATGAGAAGATCAGGTCTGATGGGCTGTCCTTAAAGGAAGTGCAGGGCTCTCCTGGGTCCCAAGTGAAATAAATGCCCCTGAGATAACAGATCTTGGAAGCTACAGCCAGAAGGACCAATGGTTCTGTTGGGAAGGAAGCTCTCAATCCAGGGATGATTTGAAGGAAAAAACTCACCACTTTCATTTAATCTTTCATTGAAGTTACCCAAATTTTCCTGTAAATGGTAAAACCTCATGTTGGGTTTTCCCTAC
>NW_010521154.1:93409-98568 GCF_000687285.1 Phaethon lepturus
TAAGTCTGAATGAACACTCTTCCAGCTTGTGATTAAGGAAAATTTACATAGCAAAGCAATGTTGTTTTTAAAATCTCTTCTTTTTCTATTCAAAACAGAATTGATAGCAATGATTTAAACAAATAACATTAAATATTGTCTTGACTTCCCAGCATGTGTAAAATCCTCCCAAAGTCTTTAAAAAACAGTTGCTGAAATGATGAGTTCCCGTTTCAGCTGGTACAGAACATCATGTGCTGGAGAGGGCTAGCTCAGGGCATCTGAAGGCTGAAGTCCTCCTAAGCTTAGTTTTGCTGCCCCATGTCTTATTTGTACTCCTGCTCCGTGGTCAGCCATCATGAATGTAACCCTCCAAGATGAATGGTTAGTAACTGTTTTTATTAAAACAAATGTATTCATTAACCTGAATACAGGTGCAAAATTAACCTTAATACAGGTACAAAATCTCACTTTCTTCAGTGCTTCACAGTGTATGTGCACCAGTTGAACAGATAAATAGAAGATAAAAAGAAAGACTAAGCCAACATCATCTTTATTGCAACCAAATGTGGTTTTGCAGGATCACTTCAGGTTGCTCTTGCACTTCTTTAGGAGGACAACGGTGATGTTGGGATTGGCTCTTTTTCTTCTGAACCGACTTGATTTCTTCTAATTCCTGTTTTCAGATATGCTGATTCCCACCCACCCCACCTTGCGAAGCAGTATCTGGTGCATCTATTTATTTGTTATTCATTCATTTGTAACCCCCAGTTAGAATTCAGTCAGAATTGCTGAGCATCGTGACACTAAACACAGGACAAGTACTAAGGAAGAATGCCAAGTACAACTGAAACTTTGGTGTCTTTATTTCTAGACCATATGCACTTTCATATGTTTTGCACTGTGTCCTCCACCCCAGTCCCCCACAACTCCTATGATAAAGAATTACATGTGGAGGTGGTGGAGTAGGAAAGAAATACCGTGGGTAACTGCATCCACTAAGTGTGTTTCATACTCCTGCTTCTTAAAACATGTGGGTGAAATATACTTGTGTGTCAGAAGGATAGTAAAATGAAGATAAATGAGAAGATTTGCTGCCTGCATTAAATACAAGACTTCACCTTCTTGGTGAGACAAAGATTTCATTCAGGAACATATAATAAAAAAATGAATGGTTAATATTACCCTCCCAGTACACCTACAGTAATGTATGATCCTTACCATCTCAATTTTTCCCTAATCATAGGACATATATTTGTCACTGTTTTTCATAGCCATGAAGTTATTTTTTACCAATTAAATTTAAGTTCAGCTAACAAAAAGGCAATTATGAACAAAAATCTTTGTCATCTGTTTTTCTCTTTGCTTCTGGAATTCCCTGTTTGATGGGCTGGCTGCTTAAACCAAGCACCATAACTGATTTAGAAATCTTATGTTGTTCCTAGTGTTCGGGCTCATGTGACTCAATATGACTTCATGCTCCTCAACTGGACAGTTCCTCCCCTGTGGGAGGACTAGATGACCTTTAAAGGTCCCTTCCAACTCAAACTGCTCTATGATGCTAAGATTCTGTCTACTGTTACTGTGGGCTTTTTGTAATCACTGCTGTGTTTTTAAATCCCTCTACACTTTTCACACGCAAGACCACAGAGCACATCATGTTGCTTCATATATAAAAAGACTGATCATGATTGCAAGCAAACACTGCGATTTTGGAAGTGGAGGGGGAAAAAAAAAGCTACTCAGCAATCTGATGTTTGCTTTTTCCTAGCACGTCCCTAGTGCCCCTACTGACTCGCTGCCTGCGGTCTGAGAAGATGCCATAGCTGTGAGAAACGTCTGCTCGCTGTCCTCCTCAGCATCGTCAGCTCCCAGCCGGCCCCACCAGTCAGCCCTGACACGGTGAGTGACTACGTCGGCGCTGCAGCTTTGCCTAAAGCCCTGCGCTGAGGCATGGTAGATATCATGCATGCTGCAGGCATACTCCATCCGAGCAGTGGGGATGGCTGGTAGCTTGGGGAAGTGCTCAAGGTGAGCTGCAAGTTGTGGTCCACCTGCCTTCTCAGTCGTCATCTGCAGATCTGCAAAGAAGCACACGTGCATCCCTGCTTGCATTTCGGCCCCAATCCTACTGATTTCACTTGCAGCACGTAATTATCAGCATCTGAGGCTTTACACTAGTGAAGCCACTGTTTAACACACCATGAACAAAATTCAGCCTATCTATACGGAATTTTATCCACGTGAGAAGGAAGGGCGGTAAGAGAATTTTTTTTCCCATTTCTACTGTAATTTTAGGGAGGCATTCGGATATGGTGGTGGTGAGACTGTCACTATTTAGCAGTTTAGATTACCCTCTCCAGTTCAGTGTAGAGGGACGGAGACGGCACTTTACAACTTTCAACAAACTCAGCTTTGCAACGACCCTCCTTCACTGCTTATCCACATCGCATCATTTGTCGTGTAGACTGTACCCAAGGATGGTTTTCTCCTTTAAATAAAAAGCCAGCAAATCCCACTTCTTTAGAAATAATTTCTTTATTTCACCAGTCTATGGCCACATGTCTGTGCACAGACAATTTAATCTGCTGCTGACAGTCTGTGTGCAGCATTAGCGGGCAAGATGGAGACCTTCCAGTGTCCCAGGCAGGTATTGCAAACATAGGTGTGATGTTTGCATCATGTCTGACCGATGCAGGGAGAGTCCCTTTGGTCAACCCAAACTCCATTTGTGGTGAGGGCAGGTGAGGTACTTTTTGTGGCTTGAAGTACTTCTGGCCTCACCGCTGCTGGCTCTGGGCCTTTCAGCCATTACTTTGTCCTTTGCAGCCTGTTGACTTCTACAATGAGGTTTCCTCCTCCCTGCCCCTTCCAGCTCTTGACACCGTAATTTTTCTTCACAGCCTGCCTGGTTTCTTTTGCAGTGGAAGGGTCTGCGGAAATCCCAGGAGCCCATAGTGGGGACGCAATCTGTAACCAAGCTGTCGCTGCTCCGGCCAAACAAGCACTCCCTCATGACCAAGTGCATGTCTCTTGGCCCATCTCCTCCTGTTTCTCCCAGTCAGCCACATACAACTGGTGTACGACAGCACTTACTTCTCTGCAAAAGCCTGCAAATTCCTGTATTCTTGGCATCTGTTGTGCATTGGGCTAATTCCTCGAAAAGTCTTTCTCTTTCTGTTCCATTTATTTGGTGATCCTCAGAGTTGAATAGCTTCTTTTCTTCCCTCTCCATTTCTGTGCTCCCCAAGAGCCCATCTGGGAACTGTGCATAAAGACATTATAAATTATTAAAACCAGGTTTGCCCATATCAGTAAGCTCAAGAACATGGGTTGGTGCAATAGTTGTGGTTTACTTTGCATCTGCTTGCCAGTCAGCTTTCAACATTCAACATTTCTTAATGCCTCGCCACCTTATTCTTATGTGAACCAGAGAAATTTTCTCCTATTTTTAATTGTGTGAAGCTGGCTCAGCCAAACTAAATAACAGAATAAATAGCAAAGTCCATGTAAGTGCAGCTCCTGGATGCCAAATATCATCAGCCACAGAGCCACTTGGATGAGGTCCTCCAGGACAGACAGCAGAACCTGGGAGTCGCTAGAAGCAGCTGGTACCTTAACTGTCCCTTATAGAAATGGCCTTATGCCCAGTTGATGGCATGATGCCTGAATTTCTATTTTCCCTTCCATGGACTAGAGATAACGAACAGACACACCTTGCTTGTGGAGGCCTTTTGAAAGCCTCTGTTGCAGTTAACTGCCAGAATGCTAAATATTACTTGAGATTTTGGTAATTTTATTGGGATGTCCTAGGAGAATAAAATCCACCCAAATGTGGCAAGGCAGCTATGTGTAGCCCTGGTGCAGGAAATAGCGATCTAGTGAGATGAGCAACGGGTGAGACATATGGGAATAGCCTTGTCTTCAAGTTAGGAATTTCACAGCTATATTCCAGCATCTTGAGCTGTATAGATGAATCATCAGCACAGCAAAACCACAGAACGACACCAGCTTCCCTAAAACAGTCTCTCTCTACATATAGCTGCTAGACTTGCATATTTCTGTTTATAAATACTCAGTAATAACTGACCGCAAAGTGAAATGGCCTCCTCAGCAGACAGCTCCTAAAAAACCACTTGTTCTATCTTTCATTTCTTCCTGAGTTATTTTAAACCGGACTTTTGCATCTCCACATATACTATTTTAACTTAACATCCTGGTACGGGTACATGTGATCAGAACATTTTCTGGGTGAAAAGACAGCCAGGACAGAGCTCTTTTGAAGAAAGTTGATTAAAAGTGTTGATCCTTGTTAGGTGCACCTGAGGACATTATGCTCTCTGGGCACTGCACTGCTACTCTATAGCTAGTTTTCTAAGGCACGACAGCGTATGTTACTGCACCATAAACTCACTTTAAATCCTTTAGCCTGCTTCATCTGTATTTCCCAAGGGCCTGTGTTTTCAAGGAGTCTGGGTTTGTAGAAACGTGATGAAAATTGGTCACTGGTGGTGTGTACCGATGGGAAACCCAAAGCATTGCCTCACGGAGGGAAAGTCAGGCAGAGCCCAGTGCTTACACACGCTGATGGGCAATGACAAGTTGACCAGTTAGCATCAATGTAGTTGTGTGCGAACCCAAGGATGTGCTGCACTTGGCCTAGACAAATGAGTCATGGGTGAGGTGGGAACAGAGGACATGAAGTGGGGGAAGGAAAGGGCTGGAGTGTGGTGGGGAAAGGCCATGAGCAGAGAGCTGAGGTGGCTGCAGTGGACAGGGGTGTGTGTGAGTTAAAAGCATGGGGCACAAATGTCCAGAAAAGCAAGTGGTGCTAGTTCTGCTGCTCATTGAACAGCTTGATCTCAAATGGCTTTACTCAGTGAATTCAGTGAATGGGTTTACAGCAGTTGGTAGATACAATCTTGTCAGAGACATCAAACTTCGTTTCCTGCAGTTTTGCTCTTTTTCAGTCTGGTAAATGTCTGGGTTATTTCCTGGGAACTTACCTGGCTTTTGTGACCAGGGTTACCATTAAAGACTCCCATCTCCATTGGATAAGTCATTTTTATAGTAATAGACTGAACGTAGACTTAATGTTTCCAGGGATGAGGCATCTACCATATCTCTGGGCAACCTCTTCCAGTGTTTTAAAACCCTCATTGTGAAAAATTTCTTCCTTA